>NC_090451.1:523853506-524016006 GCF_031143425.1 Pleurodeles waltl | reverse complement strand
TGAAGATACTACTGTATAAAACCAGGTCATAGCTAGGGCTGCAGCCTATCATGGGGTTACAGTGCACACAGAACAACTAGAAGAGGATTTTTTTATTCAACACATTATCATCAACTCATTCTAGATACCAATGCCTCCCAATGCTCCTAGGCATGGTAAAACATGCAGATCAAATTTTTAACGAGCCAGTGAAAGCACGCATTATAACACCTAGAATGGAAACAAAAGTACAAACCTGCACCTTCTGACCCAGATTATATCACCCATCAGGTACCACCTGATTCAATTGTGGTTAGTGCTGCCAGGAAGAGAGCAAATAGTCAGTCCTCAGGAGATGCACCCTCTCCTGATGAGGAAAGCAGAAAATTCGATGCTGCGGGGAAAAGGGTTGCGTCCCAAGCATCAAACCAATGGAGAATAGCAAATTCACAGGCACTACCAGCTCGTTATGATAGAGACCATTGGGACGAGATGCAAGATATAATACAACATCTTCCCAAACAACACCAAAAAAGGTCTCAACAGGTAGTGGAAGAAGGGCAAGCTATTTCAAATAACCAAATAAGATCTGCCCTAGATGGAGCAGATACCGCTGCAAGGAGTGTCAACACAGCAGTCACTATTCGTAGACTTGCGTGGCTCTGATCTTCTGGATTCAAGTCAGAAATACAACATGCTGTGTTAAACAAGCCCTTCGGTAAAAAACACCTCTTTGGGCCAGAAGTAGACAAAGCAATAGAAAAGCTACGAAAAGATTCTGACACAGTTAAGGCAATGGGTGAACTCTATTCTACACCATATAGAGGGTCATTTCGTAAAACTCCATTTCGAGGTAGAGAAGAGGTCCAATCTCTACTACTCAAACAAGCAATAGTTAGTTCCACAGTCTCAGATAGGAACAGGAGTTTATTCACTATACTTTCTAATTCCCAAAAAATATGGCACCATCAGGCCAGTATTAGACCTCTGGCCCCTCAATCTTTACATCCTGTCAGAACATTTTCACATGGTAACTTTACAGGATGTTATTCCTGCTACAAAAACAAGATTTTATGACCGCTTTAGACCTCAAGGGTGCGTGTTTCCACATACTCATCCATCCTGCCCACAGAAAACATCTCAGGTTTGTCATTCAAGGAAAACACTACCAGTTGAAAGTGTTACCCTTTGGAATAACAGCGCCAAGGGAATTCACAAAGTGCTTGGCAGTAGTGGCAGCTTACCTAAGATGACAACATATGCATGTCTTTCCATATCAAGATGATTAGCTAATAAAATAAAGCAGTCATACACAATGCCAAAATCATAAACGTTATGTAATGAAAATCTTACACACACTAGGTTTCTCAATAAACTACCAAAAGTCACACCTTCAGCCAGCACAACTACAACCGTATTTAGGTGCAATACTAAATACTCAACAAGCTCAAGCGGATACAAGCTTTCCAAAATCTAATTCCACAAATTCAACCAAATCAACAATACACTAAGATTTATTATCAATTCTAGGAATGATAGCATCCTGCATTGCGATTTTTCCACATGCAAGATTAAACATGCAGCCCTTACAACAGTTGCTTGCACAACAGTGGTCATAGGCACACAGTCATCTCCAAGATCTAGTGTTGATAGAGACAAAATGCCAAAACTTCGCTTCCAGACACTCACATCCCCTATCCAAGGGCAATACTCTATGGATCAATTGGTCAGGGACATTTGCATACCCTTTTCCCCCCTCTCCCACTTCTTCCGTTTCTAGTCAACAAGTTGTGTCAAACCTCACTCAACATGATACTCATAGCACCAACATGGGCACGTCAACTGTGGTACAGAACATTATTGGATATGTCAGTAGTACCACACTCCTAACCAGACCGGATCTCTTGACACAAAACAGGTCAAATCAGACATCCAAATCCCAAAACACTCAATCTAGCAGTTCAGCTCCTGAAGTCATAGTTGGGTTATTTAGAACTCCCATCAGAGTGTATGGAAGTTATTAAGCAAGCAAGAAAACCCACTACTAGACAATGCTATCCAAACAAATAGAAATGATTTGTATATTACTGTCAATCCAAAAATATTGACCCTCTTACAGCTTCAACCCAAGACATTGTATGTTATTTACTTAATTTACAAAAAGCTAATTTAGCATTCTCTTCAATAAAAATTAATCTTACTGCAATTTCAGCATATTTACAGAATAGACAACATAGCTCTTTCTTTAGAGTTCCTGTCATTAAAGCTTTCATGGAAGGCTTAAAAGGCATCATTCCACCCAGAACACCACCAGTTTCTTCTTGGAATTTAAATGTTTCTTACACGACTTATGGGACCACCATTTGAGCCTATGCACAGATGACAAATTCAATTTCTAACATGGAAGGTTGCCTTCCTAGTAGCAATTACTTCTTTAAGAAGAGTAAGTGAAATCCAAGCTTTTACTCTTGAGGAACTGTTCTTCCAAGTACACAAGCATAAAGTTCTACTAAGAACAAACCCAAACTTCTTAACAAAAGTTGTATCACCATTTCATATAAATCAAACAGTGGAACTGCCAGTATTCTTCGCAAAGCCAGATTCTGTGGCAGAAAGAGCTCTACATAAATTAGACATCAAGAGAGCCTTAATGTACTATATAGATAGAACTAAACCATTTAGAAAGACTAAACAACTATTTTCGCCTTCCTAAAACTCATACAGGCAATCCCATGTCAAAACAAGGTTTAGCAAGATGGATTGTAAGATTCATTCAAACATGCTATATTAAAGCCAAAAGACAAATCTTAGTTACTCCTAAAGCACATTCTACAAGGAAAAAAGGTGCCACATTGGCTTTTTTAGGAAATATACCAATGGCTGAAATATGTAAAACAGCCACGTTGTCAACACCACATACATTCACTAAACACTACTGTGTAGACGTATTATCACGACAACAAGCCACAGTAGGACAAGCTGCACTAAGAACATTATTTCAAACAACTTCAACTCCTACAGGCTAACCACTGCTCTTTTATGGGAGGACAAACTGCTTTGTAGTCTAAGCACAGCATGTGTATCTGCAGCTACACATGCCATTGAACGGAAAATGTCACTTACCCAGTGTACATTTGTTCGTGGCATGTTGTGCTGTAGATTCACATGCACCCTCCCACCTCCCCGGAAGCCTGTAGTAGTTTGTTACACACATTTGTACATATGTATATATATATTTACATTAGCATGGACATCTCCTTTTTTTACCTATATACTCTCACTCCTTCCTGTACCCTCTGCGAAAAAAGAGTCTAACAATGGAGTCGCTGCCCATGTGCAATGGAACCAAAGAGGAGGAGTCACTCGATCTCATGACTCAAACACTTCTTCGAAGAAAAACAACTTGTCACACTCAGAGCCCAACACTAGATGGCAGGATATTGCACAGCATGTGAATCTGCAGCGGAACATGCTACAAACAGATGTACACTGGGTAAGTGACATTTTCCGTGTATGTGTATGTGTGTGTGTGTATGTGTATACGTATTTGTATGTGTATATATGTATGTGTGTATGTGTGTGTGTATATATGTATGTGTGTGTGTATATATGTATGTGTGTGTATATATGTATGTGTGTGTGTATATATATATATGTGTGTATATATATATATATATATATGTATGTATGTGTATATATATATATATATATACATATATATATATATGTATGTGTGTGTGTGTTCGATGGCATGTGTAGCTGCAGATACACATGCTTTGCACATCCCGCCATCTAGTGTTGGGCTCGGAGTGTTACAGGTTGTTTTTCTTCGAAGAAGTCTTTTCGAGTCACAAGATCGAGGGAATCCTCCCCTTTCGGCTCCATTGCGCATGGGCGTCGACTCCATCTTAGATTGTTTTTTTTTCCGCCATCGGGTTCGGACGTGTTCCTTTTCGCTCCGTGTTTCGGGTCGGAAAGTTAGTTAGAATCTCGGAAAAATTGTCGGTATTGTTTGCGTTCGGTATCGGGTTAGTTACAACAGATGGACACCGACTTTGGAAGAGCTCCGGTGGCCCTTCGGGGTTTTTTCGATCCCCCGTCGGGGCCTGGTCGGCCCGGCCACGTGTCTCTTCAAGGCTGATGGAACGGACCCCATTCCGCTTCTGCCCAAAATGTCACAACAAGTATCCATATACAGATCAGCATCTGGTCTGTAACTTGTTTGTCTCCAGAGCACAAGGAAGATACTTGTGAAGCCTGTCGAGCGTTTCGGTTGAGGAAGACGTTAAGAGACCGAAGAGCGAGAAGACTGCAGATGGCGTCGGCGCCCACAGGACAAGGGCGTTTCGAGGAGGAAGAAGAAACCTTCTCCATTCAGGAGTCTGACTCGGGCGAGCTTGATCCCGAAGAAACGCCGAAAACCGTGAGTAAGACGTCGAAACATAACTCACGAGAAGACCACAAAAGCCCAGGGGACGCCACCACCAACAGGCCATGGCTTAACCCGAAAAATAGGTGACCGATCATCGGCACCGAAAAAGGGCACGCTTGTGTCGAAGTCATCCGACTCGGTCGAGATACCGGCACACAGCAATCTCTGGCCCGAGACAGCGGCTCCGAGCAAGTTCGGCACCGAGACAGTGGCACCGAAATGGGTCAGCACCGAGACACCACGACGCCGAAAATAAAGGTTTTGTCCGAGCCCAAAAAGGCAACCGAAAAAGTTTCAATTCGAAACACCCAGCCAGGGAACCGAAAACAGGTTCCTACACCGAGGAACAGGGGTTGTCCTCCCAAATGCAAGGACATAAGTTCGGACAAGAACTTGAATCAATGGAGCCAGACTACACTCAAAGGAGGCTCCACATTCAAAAGGACACAGGGAAGATAAGCACTCTTCCCCCAATTAAAATGAAAAGAAGACTTGCCTTTCAAGAAAAGGACAAGCAGCCACAGGCAAAGGTGGCAAGACAAACAACTCCGCCACCATCAATGCACACATCACCGGTAGCCACTCCACCACTGATGCAATCCCCGACTCATACTGCAATGAGTCAAGATGATCCCGACGCATGGGACCTGTATGATGCTCCGGTATCAGATAACAGCCCAGACTGTTACCCTGCGAGACCGTCGCCACCTGAAGACAATACATCCTACACGCAGGTGGTCTCAAGGGCAGCTGCTTTTCATAACGTCACCTTGCATGCAGAACCGATTGAGGATGACTTTTTGTTTAATACACTATCCTCCACTCATAGCCAATACCAAAGCTTAACTATGCTCCCTGGAATGCTAAAACACTCCAAACAAGTATTTCAGGATCCTGTGAAAGGCAGGGCAATAACTCCCAGGGTGGAGAAAAAGTACAAGCCACCGCCAACCGACCCTGTTTATATTACGCAGCAATTAACACCAGACTCTGTGGTTGTTGGGGCAGCTCGCAAGAGAGCAAACTCTCACACCTCGGGAGACGCTCCACCTCCAGACAAGGAGAGTCGCAAATTCGACGCTGCGGGGAAAAGGGTTGCAGCACAAGCAGCAAACCAATGGCGCATTGCCAACTCACAAGCACTTCTGGCAAGATACGATAGAGCTCATTGGGACGAAATGCAGCATTTCATAGAACACTTACCCAAAGAGTTCCAGAAAAGGGCACAACAAGTGGTGGAGGAAGGACAAAGTATCTTAAATAATCAGATACGGTCAGCAATGGATGCAGCAGATACAGCTGCAAGGACAGTAAATACTGTAGTAACAATAAGGAGACACGCATGGTTGCGTACGTCGGGATTCAAGCCGGAAATACAACAAGCCGTGCTGAATATGCCTTTTAATGAACAGCAGTTGTTTGGGCCAGAGGTGGACACTGCTATTGAGAAACTTAAAGACACGGATACGGCAAAAGCCATGGGCGCACTCTACTCCCCACAGAGCAGAGGCACATTTCGCAAGACACAATTTAGGGGGGGGGGGGGAGGGGGGCGGGGGTTTCGAGGTCAACCCACAGAAGCCACAACCTCACAAGCAAGGCCCACTTATCAAAGCCAATATCAGCGGGGAAGTTTTTGAGGGCAATATAGAGGGGGACAATTCCAAAAGAATACAGGGAAGTTCCAAAGTCCCAAAACTCCTCAAAACAAGCAGTGACTTCCACGTCTCAAATCCCCAACACAACACCTGTGGGGGGAGACTAACCAAGTTTTACAAACATTGGAAGGAAATAACAACACACGTGGGTCCTAGCAATTATCCAGCATGGTTATTGCATAGAATTTCTCAAATTCCCTCCAAACGTCCCACAGAAAACACACTATGTCAAAGGAACACATGGATCTTCTAGGACTAGAGGTCCAAGCGTTGCTACAAAAAGGAGCAATAGAATTAGTACCAATTCAACAGAAAAGAACAGGAGTGTACTCTCTGTACTTTCTCATACCCAAAAAGGACAAGACTCGAAGACCTATATTAGATCTCAGAACATTAAATACCTACATCAAATCAGATCACTTTCACATGGTGACATTACAGGATGTAATCCCACTGCTCAAACAACAAGACTACATGACAACACTAGATCTAAAGGATGCATATTTCCATATACCGATACATCCTTCACACAGAAAGTACTTAAGGTTAGTATTCCAAGGGGTACATTACCAATTCAAGGTGTTGCCATTCGGAATAACAACTGCGCCAAGAGTTTTTACAAAATGCCTGGCAGTGGTAGCTGCACATATCAGAAGGCAGCAAATACATGTGTTCCCGTACCTAGACGATTGGTTAATCAAAACCAACACGCTAGAACGGTGTTCACAACACACAAAGTATGTCATAGAAACCCTCCACAAACTAGGTTTCTCAATCAACTACACAGTCACACCTTCAGCCGTGTCAAACACAGCAATATTTAGGGGCGACAATCAACACAGCAAAAGGGATTGCCACGCCAAGCCCACAAAGGGTACAGGCATTTCACAATATAATACAGGCCATGTATCCAAAATGAAGAATACAGGTCAAAATGGTGATGAAACTCCTAGGCATGATGTCCTCATGCATAGCCATTGTCACAAACGCAAGGTTGCACATGCGGCTCTTACAACCGTGCCTAGCATCACAGTGGTCAGAGGCACAGGGTCAACTTCTAGATCTAGTGTTGATAGACCGCCAAACATACACCTCGCTTCAATGGTGGAACAATATAAATTGAAACCAAGGGCGGCCTTTCCAAGACCCAGTGCCACAATACTTAATAACGACAGATGCCTCCATGATAGGGTGGAGAGCACACCTCAATTAACACAGCATCCAAGGACAATGGGACACTCACCAAAAACAGTTTCACATAAATCACTTGGAACTATTGGCAGTATTTCTAGCGCTGAAAGCATTTCAACCCATAATAAGCTACAAACACATTCTTGTCAGAACAGACAACATGACAACGATGTATTACCTAAACAAACAGGGAGGCACACACTCAACACAGTTTTGTCTCCTGGCACAGAAAATATGGCATTGGGCGATTCACAACCACATTCGCCTAATAGCACAATTTATTCCAGGAATTCAGAACCAGCTAGCGGACAATCTTTCTCGGGATCACCAACAGATCCACAAATGGGAGATTCACCCCCAAATACTGAATACTTACTTCCAGAGTTGGGGAACGCCACAAATAGATCTATTTGCAACAAAGGAAAACGCAAAATGCCAAAACTTCACATCCAGGTACCCACAAAATCAGTCTCAGGGCAATGCGTTATGGATGAGTTGGTCAGGGATATTTGCTTACGCTTTTCCCCCTCTCCCACTCCTTCCATATCTAGTAAACAAGCTGAGTCAAAACAAACTCAAACTCATACTAATAGCACCGACATGGGCAAGGCAACCTTGGTACACAACACTACTAGACCTCTCAGTAGTGCCTCATGTCAAACTACCAAACATACCAGATCTGTTAACGCAACACAAACAACAGATCAGACACCCAAATCCAGCATCGCTGAATCTAGCAATCTGGCTCCTGAAGTCCTAGAGTTCGGACATTTTGACCTTACACAGGAATGTATGGAGGTCTTAAAACAAGCTAGGAAACCTACCACTAGACATTGCTATGCAAATAAGTGGAAAAGATTTGTCTATTACTGCCACAATAATCAAATTCAACCCTTACACGCATCTGCCAAAGACATCGTAGGATACTTACTACATTTGCAAAAATCAAAGCTAGCTTTTTCTTCCATTAAAATACATCTTACAGCAATTTCAGCTTACCTACAAATTACGCACTCAACTTCTCTATTTAGAATACCAGTCATAAAAGCATTTATGGAAGGTCTAAAGAGAATTATACCACCAAGAACACCACCAGTTTCTTCATGGAACCTCAACATTGTCTTAACACAACTCATGGGTCCACCTTTTGAGCCCATGCACTCTTGTGAAATATAATACTTAACATTGAAAGTTGCATTTTTAATTGCCATCACATCTTTAAGAAGAGTAAGTAAGATTCAAGCATTTACCATACAAGAACCATTTATTCAGATGCACAAGCATAAAGTAGTTCTACAAACAAATGCTAAATTTTTACCAAAAGTCATATCATCGTTCCACTTAAATCAAACAGTAGAATTACCTGTGTTCTTCCCACAGCCAGACTCTTTAGCTGAAAGAGCACTACATACATTGGACATCAAAAGAGCGTTAATGTACTATGTAGGAAGTTGGCTCTGTATGTGCTATTTCAAAGTGAGGAATAGCATGCACAGAGTCCAAGGGTTCCCCTTAGAGGTAAAATAGTGGTAAAAATAGATAATACTAATGCTCTATTTTGTGGTAGTGTGGTCGAGCAGTAGGCTTATCCAAGGAGTAGTGTTAAGCATTTGTTGTACATACACATAGACAATAAATGAGGTACACACACTCGGAAACAAATCCAGCCAATAGGTTTTTATATAGAAAAATATCTTTTCTTAGTTTATTTTAAGAACCACAGGTTCAAATTCTACATGTAATATCTCATTCGAAAGGTATTGCAGGTAAGTACTTTAGGAACTTCAAATCATCAAAATTGCATGTATACTTTTCAAGTTATTCACAAATAGCTGTTTTAAAAGTGGACACTTAGTGCAATTTTCACAGTTCCTAGGGGAGGTAAGTATTTGTTAGGTTAACCAGGTAAGTAAGACACTTACAGGGCTTAGTTCTTGGTCCAAGGTAGCCCACCGTTGGGGGTTCAGAGCAACCCCAAAGTCACCACACCAGCAGCTCGGGGCCGGTCAGGTGCAGAGTTCAAAGTGGTGCCCAAAACGCATAGGCTAGAATGGAGAGAAGGGGGTGCCCCGGTTCCGGTCTGCTTGCAGGTAAGTACCCGCGTCTTCGGAGGGCAGACCAGGGGGGTTTTGTAGGGCACCGGGGGGGACACAAGTCCACACAGAAATTTCACCCTCAGCGGCACGGGAGCGGCCGGGTGCAGTGTAGAAACAAGCGTCGGGTTCGCAATGTTAGTCTATGAGAGATCTCGGGATCTCTTCAGCGCTGCAGGCAGGCAAGGGGGGGATTCCTCGGGGAAACCTCCACTTGGGTAAGGGAGAGGGACTCCTGGGGGTCACTTCTCCAGTGAAAGTCCGGTCCTTCAGATCCTGGGGGCTGCGGGTGCAGGGTCACTCCCAGGCGTCGGGACTTTAGGTTCAAAGAGTCGCGGTCAGGGGAAGCCTCGGGATTCCCTCTGCAGGCGGCGCTGTGGGGGCTCAGGGGGGACAGGTTTTGGTACTCACAGTCGTAGAGTAGTCCGGGGGTCCTCCCTGAGGTGTTGGTTCTCCACCAGCCGAGTCGGGGTCGCCGGGTGCAGTGTTGCAAGTCTCACGCTTCTTGCGGGGAGATTGCAGGGTTCTTTAAAGCTGCTCCTTTGGATAAAGTTGCAGTCTTTTTGGAGCAGGTCCGCTGTCCTCGGGAGTTTCTTGTCGTCGTCGAGGCAGGGCAGTCCTCAGAGGATTCAGAGGTCGCTGGTCCCTTTGGAAGGCGTCGCTGGAGCAGAGTTTTTGGGAAGGCAGGAGACAGGCCGGTGAGTTTCTGGAGCCAAGGCAGTTGTTGTCTTCTGGTCTTCCTCTGCAGGGGTTTTCAGCTAGGCAGTCCTTCTTGTTGTTGCAGGAATCTAATTTTCTAGGGTTCAGGGTAGCCCTTAAATACTAAATTTAAGGGCGTGTTTAGGTCTGGGGGGTTAGTAGCCAATGGCTACTAGCCCTGAGGGTGGGTACACCCTCTTTGTGCCTCCTCCCAAGGGGAGGGGGTCACAATCCTAACCCTATTGGGGGAATCCTCCATCTGCAAGATGGAGGATTTCTAAAAGTTAGAGTCACTTCAGCTCAGGACACCTTAGGGGCTGTCCTGACTGGCCAGTGACTCCTCCTTGTTTTTCTCATTATTTTCTCCGGCCTTGCTGCCAAAAGTGGGGCCTGGCCGGAGGGGGCGGGCAACTCCACTAGCTGGAGTGTCCTGCTGGGTTGGCACAAAGGAGGTGAGCCTTTGAGGCTCACCGCCAGGTGTGACAATTCCTGCCTGGGGGAGGTGTTAGCATCTCCACCCAGTGCAGGCTTTGTTACTGGCCTCAGAGTGACAAAGGCACTCTCCCCATGGGGCCAGCAACATGTCTCGGTTTGTGGCAGGCTGCTAAAACTAGTCAGCCTACACAGATAGTCGGTTAAGTTTCAGGGGGCACCTCTAAGGTGCCCTCTGGGGTGTATTTGACAATAAAAGGTACACTGGCATCAGTGTGCATTTATTGTGCTGAGAAGGTTGATACCAAACTTCCCAGTTTTCAGTGTAGCCATTATGGTGCGGTGGAGTTCGTGTTTGACAAACTCCCAGACCATATACTCTTATGGCTACCCTGCACTTACAATGTCTAAGGTTTTGTTTAGACACTGTAGGGGTACCAGGCTCATGCACTGGTACCCTCACCTATGGTATAGTGCACCCTGCCTTAGGGCTGTAAGGCCTGCTAGAGGGGTGTCTTACCTATACTGCATAGGCAGTGAGAGGCTGGCATGGCACCCTGAGGGGAGTGCCATGTCGACTTACTCGTTTTGTCCTCACTAGCACACACAAGCTGGCAAGCAGTGTGTCTGTGCTGAGTGAGAGGTCTCCAGGGTGGCATAAGACATGCTGCAGCCCTTAGAGACCTTCCTTGGCATCAGGGCCCTTGGTACTAGAAGTACCAGTTACAAGGGACTTATCTGAATGCCAGGGTGTGCCAATTGTGGATACAATGGTACATTTTAGGTGAAGGAACACTGGTGCTGGGGCCTGGTTAGCAGGGTCCCAGCACACTTCTCAGTCAAGTCAGCATCAGTATCAGGCAAAAAGTGGGGGGTAACTGCAACAGGGAGCCATTTCTTTACATACTACATTGACAGAACAAAACTAATTCGCAAAACAAAACAATTATTTATTGCTTTCCAAAAACCTCATACAGGAAATCCAATTTCTAAGCAAGGCATTGCTAGATGGATAGTTAAGTGCATTCAAACCTGTTATCTTAAAGCTAAAAGAGAACTGCCTATTACACCAAAGGCACACTCAACTAGAAAGAAAGTTGCTACCATGGCCTTTCTAGGAAATATTCCAATGACAGAAATATGTAAGGCAGCTACATGGTCTACGCCTCATACATTTACCAAACACTACTGTGTAGACGTGCTAACACAGCAAGCCACAGTAGGCCAAGCAGTACTACAAACATTGTTTCAGACAACTTCAACTCCTACAGGCTGAACCACCGCTTTTGGGGAGATAACTGCTTACTAGTCTATGCACAGCATGTGTATCTGCAGCTACACATGCCACAGAACGGAAAATGTCACTTACCCAGTGTACATCTGTTCGTGGCATTAGTCGCTGCAGATTCACATGCGCCCACCCTCCTCCCCGGGAGCCTGTAGCCGTTTAGAAGTTGATCTTAATCAGTTATAAATTTGTAAATATATATATTACTTTAAACTACATTATGTACATACGTATTCACTCCATTGCATGGGCACTATTACTAGCATATACAACTCCTACCTCACCCTCTGCGGGGAAAACAATCTAAGATTGAGTCGACGCCCATGCGCAATGGAGCCGAAATGGGAGGAGTCCCTCGATCTCGTGACTCGAAAAGACTTCTTCGAAGAAAAACAACTTGTAACACTCCGAGCCCAACACCAGATGGCGGGATGTGCACAGCATGTGAATCTGCAGCGACTAATGCCACGAACAGATGTACACTGGGTAAGTGTCATTTTATATATATATATATATATATATATATATATATATGTGTATATATATATATATATGTTTGATGGCATGTGTAGCTGCAGATACACATGCTGTGCACAGTCCGCCATCTGGTGTTGGGCTCTGAGTGTTACAAGTTGTTTATCTTCGAAGAAGTCTTTTCGAGTCACGAGACCGAGGGACTCCTCCCCTTTGGATTCCATTGCGCATGGGCGTCGACTCCATCTTAGATTGTTTTTTTTCCGCCATCGGGTTCGGACGTGTTCCTTTTCGCTCCGTGTTTCGGGTCGGAAAGTTAGTTAGAATCTCGGAAAAAAACGTCGGTATTGTTTGCGTTCGGTATCGGGTTAGTTAGAACAAATGGACACCGAATTTTTGATGAGCTCCGGTGCCCCTTCGGGTTTTTTTCGATCCCCCCGTCGGGTCCTGGTCGGCCCGGCCACGTGCGACTTCAAGGCTGATGGAACGGTCCGCTTCTGCGCAAAATGCCATCACAAGTATCCATATACGGATCACCATCTGGTCTGTAACTTGTGCTTGTCCCCCGAGCACAAGGAGGATACTTGTGAAGCCTTTCGAGCGTTTCGGTCGAGGAAGACGCTGAGAGACCGAAGAGCCAGGAGACTACAAATGGCGTCCACGCCGACAAGTCAAGATCGTTTCGAGGAGGAAGAAGAAGCTTTCTCCGTCCACGAGTCGGATTCTGAAGAACTCGACGCCGAAGAAACACCCAAAACCGTGAGTAAGACGTCGAAAATCAAGACTCGCTAGAAGTCCACAAAAGCCCAGGGGACGCCACCGCCAACAGGCCATGGCTTAACCCGAAAACTAGGTGACTGATGCAAGGCACCGAAAAAGGGCATGCTGGTGTCGAAGTCATCCGACTCCGGTCGAGATACCGCCACACAGCAACCTCGGAGCCGAGACAGCGGCTCCGAGAAACTTCGGCACAGAGACAGCGGCACCGAAGAATTTCGGCACCGAGACACCACGCCGAAAACAAAGAAGGTTTCTTCGGAGCCTAAAAAGACTTCCGAAAAGGTTTCGTTCCGAAACATCCAGCCTCGGAGCCGAAAACTACTTCCTATACAGAGGAACAAGGATTAACCTCCCAATTGCATAGATTTGGAGAGGAGCTTCAAGCTGTCGAGCCTGACTACACGCAAAGAAGGCTTCATATTCATGAGGACACAGGGAAGATAACCACTCTTCCCCCAATCAAAATAAAAAGGAAACTTGCCTTTCAAGAAAAGGACAAGCAACCACAGGCAAAGGTGGCAAGGAAAACAACCCCACCACCGTCTCCACCACCATCAATACATGCATCACCAGCAACAACTCCACCACTGATGCACTCACCAGCTCATACTACAATGAGTCAGGATGATCCCGATGCATGGGACCTTTATGATGCTCCAGTGCCTGTCAACAGCCCAGACTCCTATCCTACAAAACCGTCACCACCTGAGGACAGTACATCCTACACACAGGTGGTCGCAAGAGCAGCCGAATTTCACAACGTCACCTTACATTCTGAACCAATTGAGGATGACTTTTTGTTTAACACCCTATCCTCCACCCATATCCAGTACCAAAGCCTTCCCATGCTCCCAGGAATGCTAAGACATTCAAAACAAATATTTCAGGATCCAGTTAAAGGCAGAGCCATAACTCCAAGGGTGGAGAAAAAAGTACAAGCCACCGCCAACAGATCCAATCTATATTACAACACAACTAACAACAGACTCAGTAGTTGTCGGGCAGCTCGTAAGAGAGCCAACTCTCATTCCTCAGGAGACGCACCACCTCCAGACAAGGAGAGCCGCAAATTTGATGCTGCGGGAAAAAGGGTTGCAGCACAAGCAGCAAATCAATGGCGTATTGCCAATTCACAAGCACTTTTGGCAAGATACGACAGAGCTCATTGGGATGAAATGCAACATTTCATCGAACACTTACCCAAGGAGTTCCAAAAAAGAGCGCAACAGGTGGTGGAAGAGGGAAAAAGTATCTCAAATAATCAGATACGGTCTTCCATGGATGCAGCAGATACAGCTGCAAGGACAATAAACACTGCAATCACAATACGAAGGCACGCATGGCTGCGCACTTCAGGGTTCAAACCGGAAATCCAACAAGCTGTGCTCAATATGCCATTTAATGAACAGCAATTGTTTGGGCCGGAGGTGGACACTGCCATTGAGAAACTAAAAAAAGACACCGATACAGCCAAAGCCATGGGCGCACTCTACTCCCCGCAGAGCAGAGGCACATTTCGAAAAACACCTTTTAGGGGAGGGTTTCGAGGTCAACCCACAGAAGCCACAACCTCACAAACAAGGCTTACTTACCAGGGTCAATATCAAAGGGGAGGTTTTCGGGGGCAATATAGAGGGGGCCAATTCCCAAGAAATCGAGGAAAATTCCAAGGCCCCAAAACTCCTCAAAATAAACAGTGACTCACAAGTCACACAACCCCATCACAACACCTGTGGGGGGAAGACTAAGCCAATTTTACAAACTTTGGGAGGAAATAACAGACACTTGGGTCTTAGCAATTATCCAGCATGGTTATTGCATAGAATTTCTCCAAGTCCCTCCACACGTCCCACCGAAAACACACAATATGTCAAAACAACATATAGATCTTCTAGGACTAGAAGTTCAAGCATTGCTACAAAAGGACGCAATAGAATTAGTACCAAATCTACAAAAAAACACAGTTTACTCACTGTACTTTCTAATACCAAAAAGGACAAAACTCTGAGACCAATACTAGATCTCAGAACACTAAATACCTACATCAAATCAGACCACTTTCACATGGTCACATTACAAGACGTAATCCCACTGCTCAAACAGCAAGACTACATAACAACATTAGACCTAAAGGATGCGTATTTCCATATACCAATACATCCTTCACACAGGAAATACCTAAGGTTCGTATTCCAAGGAATACATTACCAATTCAAAGTGTTGCCATTCGGGATAACTGCGCCGAGAGTTTTTACAAAATGCCTGGCAGTAGTAGCTGCACATATCAGAAGGCAGCAAATACATGTGTTCCCGTACTTAGACGACTGGTTAATCAAAACCAACACGCTAAGACAGTGTTCACAGCACACAAAATATGTCATACAGACCCTTCACAGGCTAGGTTTCTCCATCAACTACGCGAAGTCACACCTTTTGCCGTGTCAAACACAGCAATACTTAGGAGCGACAATCAACACAGCAAAAGGGATTGGCACTCCAAGCCCACAAAGGGTTCAAACATTTCACAAGGTAATACAGGCCATGTATCCAACACAAAAGATACAAGTCAAAATGGTAATGAAACTCCTAGGCATGATGTCTTCATGCATAGCCATTGTCCCAAACGCAAGATTGCACATGCGGCCCTTACAACAGTGCCTAGCATCACAATGGTCACAAGCACAGGGTCAACTTCTAGATCTGGTGTTGATAGACCGCCAAACATACATCTCGCTTCTATGGTGGAACAGTACAAATTTAAACCAAGGGCGGCCTTTCCAAGACCCAGTGCCACAATACGTCATAACGACGGATGCTTCCATGAAAGGGTGGGGAGCACACCTCAATCAACACAGCGTCCAAGGACAATGGGACATACATCAGAGGCAGTTTCACATAAATCACTTAGAACTGTTAGCAGTATTTCTGGCGCTGAAAGCATTTCAACCCATAATAACACCAAAATACATTCTTGTCAAAACAGACAACATGACGACAATGTATTATCTAAACAAACAAGGAGGGACACCCTCGACACAGTTGTGCCTCCTAACACAAAAAATATGGCATTGGGCGATTCACAACCACATTCGCCTAATAGCACAATTTATTCCAGGGATTCAGAACCAGTTGGCAGACAATCTCTCTCGAGATCACCAACAAACCCACGAATGTGAAATTCACCCCCAAATACTAAACAATTACTTTCAAATTTGGGGGACACCTCAAATAGATCTATTTGCAACAAAGGAAAACTCAAAATGCCAAAACTTCGCATCCAGGTACCCACAAGATCAATCCCAAGGCAATGCTCTATGGATGAACTGGTCAGGGATATTTGCGTACGCTTTTCCCCCTCTCCTTCCATATCTAGTAAACAGGTTGAGTCAAAACAAACTCATACTAATAGCACCAACATGGGCAAGGCAACCTTGGTACACAACACTACTAGACCTTTCAGTAGTACCTCATGTCAAACTACCCAACAGACCAGATCTGTTAACACAACACAAACAACAGATCAGACATCCAAATCCAGTATCTTTGAATCTAGCAATTTGGCTCCTGAAATCCTAGAATTCGGACACTTACACCTCACACAAGAATGTATGGAGGTCATAAAACAAGCTAGGAAACCTACCACTAGACACTGCTATGCAAATAAGTGGAAAAGATTTGTGTATTACTGCCAGAATAATCAAATTCAGCCATTACACGCATCTCCAAAAGATATAGTAGGATATTTACTACATTTGCAAAAATCAAATCTAGCTTTCTCTTCCATAAAGATACATCTCACCGCAGTATCAGCTTACCTGCAAATTACTCATTCAACTTCACTATTTAGAATATCAGTCATTAAAGCGTTTATGGAAGGCCTAAAGAGAATTATACCACCAAGAACACCACCTGTTCCTTCATGGAACCTCAACATTGTCTTAACAAGACTCATGGGTCCACCTTTCGAGCCCATGCATTCTTGTGAAATGCAATACTTAACGTGGAAAGTTGCATTTTTGATTGCCATCACATCTCTAAGAAGAGTGAGTGAGATTCAAGCATTTACCATACAAGAACCATTTATTCAAATACATAAAAATAAAGTAGTTCTAAGGACAAATCCAAAATTTTTACCAAAGGTTATCTCACCGTTCCACTTAAATCAAACAGTAGAATTACCAGTGTTCTTCCCACAGCCAGATTCTGTAGCTGAAAGAGCACTACATACATTAGACATCAAAAGAGCACTAATGTACTACATTGACAGAACAAAACTAATTAGAAAAACAAAACATCTATTTATTGGCTTTCAAAAACCTCATACAGGAAATCCAATTTCAAAACAAGGCATTGCTAGGTGGATAGTTAAGTGTATTCAAACCTGCTATCTTAAAGCAAAGAGAGAGCTGCCTATTACACCAAAGGCACACTCAACCGTAAAAAATGGTGCTACCATGGCCTTTGTAAACTTGTAAATATATTACTTTAAACTTCATTATGTACATACGTATTCACTCGATTGCATGGCCACTATTACTAGCATACACAACTCCTACCACACCAAAGGCACACTCAACCAGAAAGAAAGGTGCTACCATGGCCTTTCTAGGAAATATTCCAATGAACGAAACATGTAAGGCAGCAACATGGTCTACGCCTCATACATTTACCAAGCACTACTGTGTAGATGTGTTAACTGCACAACAAGCCACAGTAGGTCAAGCTGTACTAAGAACATTATTTCAAACTACTTCAACTCCTACAGGCTGAACCACCGCTTTTGGGGAGATAACTGCTTACTAGTCTATGCACAGCATGTGTATCTGCAGCTACACATGCCATCGAATGGAAAATGTCACTTACCCAGTGTACATCTGTTCGTGGCATTAGTCGCTGCAGATTCACATGTGCCCACCCGCCTCCCCGGGAGCCTGTAGCCGTTTAGAAGTAGATCTTGAACATTTGTACATTTGTAAATATATTACTTTAACCTTTATTATGTACATATGTATTCATTCCATTGCATGGGCACTATTACTAACATACACAACTCCTACCTCACCCTCTGCGGGCAAAACAATCTAAGATGGAGTCGACGCCCATGCGCAATAGAATCCAAAGGGGAGGAGTCCCTCGGTCTAGTGACTCGAAAAGACTTCTTCGAAGAAAAACAACTTGTAACACTCCGAGCCCAACACCAGATGGCGGACTGTGCACAGCATGTGAATCTGCAGTGACTAATGCCACGAACAGATGTACACTGGGTAAGTGACATTTTCCATATATATACATATATATATATATATGTTCGGTGGCATGTGTAGCTGCAGATACACATGTTGTGCATAGTCCGCCGTCTGGTGTTGGGTCGGAGTTTTACAAGTTGTTTTTGTTCGAAGAAGTCTTTTCGAGTCCCGAGACCGAGGGACTCCTCCTCCTTTGTTCCATTGCGCATAGGCGTCGACTCCATGTTAGATTGTTTTTTTTCCGCCATCGGGTTCGGACGTGTTCCTTTTCGCTCTGGGTTTCGGGACGGAAAGATAGTCTTAACTTCGGAAAACTACGTCGGTATTGTTTCGCTCGGGATCGGGTAAGAATAGAATCGACACTGAATCGTGAACAGCTCCGGTAGCCCTTCGGGGTAATTTCGATCCCCCGTCGGGGCCTGGTCGGCCCGACCGCGTGTAACATCGACACTGATGGAACGGACCCCGTTCCGATTCTGTCCTAAATGCCACAATAAATATCCATATACAGACCAACATTTGGTCTGTAACTTGTGCCTGTCGCCCGAGCACAAGGAAGAAACGTGTGAGGCCTGTCGTGCGTTTCGGTCCCGAAAAACGCTCCGTGACCGGCGAGCCAGAAGATTGCAGATGGCGTCCACGCCGACAGGACACAGGGAGTTCGAGGGACAAGGTGAAGAAGAGGAAGCCTTCTCCATCCATGAATCGGACTCGGAGGAATTCGTCGTCGAAGAAACCGTGAGTAAGACGTCGAAGCAAGCACCACACAAGAAAACAGACAAGGCCCAGGGGACGCCACTGCCAACAGGCCATGGCTCAACCCATAAAGTAGGTGACCGTCCATCGGCACCGAAAAAGGCCGAACTGGTGCAGAGATCGTCCGACTCGGGTCGAGACACAGGCACGCAGCAATCTCTGGACCAAGAAAGTGCTGCCAAAAAAGATCGACGCCGAGACAGCGGAACCGAAGCTGCTTGGCCCAGAGACAGCGGCACCGAGAAAGCTCGACGCCGAAAAAGAAAAAATTCGCCTTGGAGCCGAAAACAAGCAGAGACACAGTTTCGGTGCCAAAACGACCAGCAACCGAACCAACTGCCAGCTCATATACAGAGGAACAATCACTGTCCTCTCAAATGCGCAAACACAGATTTGAAGAAGAGTTACAGACCACTGATGTAGACCACACACAAAAGCGGATCTTCATACAAAGTGGGACAGGGAAAATCAGCACTCTTCCCCCAATCAGGAGAAAAAGGAGACTCGCGTTCCAAACTCAAGAACAAACACCACAAAAAATGGTGAAGAAGGTAACTCCGCCACCCTCTCCTCCACCTGTAACTCACACATCACCGGCACAGACTCCGTCACATTCACCGGCTCATACCACCATGAGCCAAGATGACCAAGACGCTTGGGACCTATACGACGCCCCAGTATCAGACAATAGTCCTGAGTCGTACCCTACCAAGCCCTCGCCACCTGAGGACAGCACAGCGTATGCACAGGTGGTAGCTAGGGCAGCAGAGTTCCATAACGTGTCGTTACACGCAGAACCGGTCGAGGATGACTTCCTTTTCAACACCCTCTCCTCCACCCATAGCACCTACCAAAGCCTACCTATGCTTTCCAGGAATGCTAAGGCACGCAAAGCAGATCTTCAAAGAACCGGTCAAAAGTAGAGCGATTACTCCAAGGGTGGAGAAAAAATATAAAGCACCGCCCACAGACCCTGCTTTTATCACCTCACAACTGCCACCAGATTCAGTCGTGGTAGGGGCAGCTCGCAAGAGAGCCAACTCGCACACATCAGGCGAGGCACCACCTCCGGATAAAGAGCCGCAAGTTCGACGCAGCTGGGAAAAGGGTCGCAGTACAAGCTGCAAACCAGTGGCGCATCGCGAACTCTCAGGCGCTCCTAGCGCGATATGATAGAGCCCATTGGGACGAGATGCAGCATCTCATCGAGCATCTGCCCAAAGAATTTCAAAAACGGGCAAAAGTGGTAGAGGAGGGACAAAACATCTCCAATAACCAAATACGCTCTTCTATGGACGCAACGGACTCAGCTGCAAGAACAATAAATACCGCAGTAACCATAAGAAGGCACGCATGGTTGCGCACATCTGGCTTTAAACGGGAAATACAGCAAGCGGTGCTCAATATGCCGTTCAATGAACAGCAATTGTTTGGACCCGAAGTGGACACGGCAATTGAGAAATTGAAAAAGGACACTGACACAGCCAAGGCCATGGGCGCACTCTATTCCCCGCAGGGCAGAGGCACTTTCGGCACCTTCCGCAAAACAACCTTCAGGGGGGGGTTTCGGGGTCAAGCCACACAAGCCAGCACCTCACAATCTACACCTTCTACCTACCAGGGACAGTACCAAAGGGGAGGCTTTTGGGGCCAGTACAGAGGAGGACAATTCCCTAGAAACCAGGGACAATTTCAAATTCCAAAAACCCCTACAACCAAACAGTGACTCACAAGTCACTCAACCCCTTCACACAACACCAGTGGGGGAAGACTAAGTCAGTTTTACAAATCCTGGGAGGAGATAACAACAGACACTTGGGTCTTAGCAATTATCCGACATGGTTATTGCATAGAATTTCTCCAACTCCCTCCAAATGTCCCACCAAAAACACAGAATATGTCAAAACAACATCTAGACCTTCTAGAAGTTCAAGCATTACTACAAAGGGACGCAATAGAATTGGTACCATGTACACAAGTAAACACTGGAGTTTACTCACTGTACTTTCTAATACCAAAAAAGGACAAAACACTGAGACCAATCCTAGATCTCAGAACACTAAACACCTACATCAAATCAGAACACTTTCACATGGTCACGCTACAAGACGTGTTACCACTGCTAAAGCAACAAGACTACATGACAACCTTAGATCTAAAGGACGCGTATTTCCACATACCGATACATCCCTCGCACAGGAAATACCTAAGGTTCGTATTCAAGGGAATACATTACCAATTCAAAGTGTTGCCGTTCGGTATAACAACAGCACCAAGAGTATTCACAAAATGCCTAGCAGTAGTAGCTGCACACATCAGAAGGCAGCAAATACAAGTATTCCCGTACCTAGACGATTGGCTAATCAAGACCAGCTCCCTAACAAAGTGTTCACAACACACAGATTATGTCATACAAACCCTCTACAAACTCGGTTTCTCGATCAACTACACAAAATCTCACATTCTGCCGTGCAAAACACAGCAATACTTAGGAGCGACAATCAACACAACAAAGGGAATAGCCACTCCGAGTCCACAAAGGGTTCAAAATTTTCACAAGGTTATACAAGCCATGTATCCAACACAAAAGATACAGGCAAAGACGGTATTAAAACTTCTAGGCATGATGTCCTCATGCATAGCCATTGTCCCAAACGCAAGACTGCACATGAGGCCCTTACAACAGTGCCTAGCATCACAGTGGTCACATGCACAGGGTCACCTTCTAGATCTGGTGTTGATAGACCGCCAAACATACATCTCGCTTCTATGGTGGAACAGTATAAATTTAAACAAAGGGCGGCCTTTCCAAGACCCAGTGCCACAATACGTGATAACAAATGCTTCCATGACAGGGTGGGGAGCACACCTCAATCAACACAGCATCCAAGGACAATGGGACGTACATCAAACAAAACTGCATATAAATCACCTCGAATTGTTAGCAGTATTCCTAGCGTTGAAAGCATTTCAACCCATCATAACCCACAAATACATTCTTGTCAAAACAGACAACATGACAACAATGTATTATCTAAACAAACAGGGGGGAACACACTCGACACAGCTGTGCCTCCTGGCACAAAAGATATGGCAATGGGCAATTCACAACCACATTCGCCTAATGGCACAATTTATTCCAGGGATCCAAAATCAACTAAAAGACAATCTCTCTCGATCACCAACAGGTCCACGAATGGGAGATTCACCCCCAAATCCTAAACACTTACTTCAAAATTTGGGGGACACCTCAAATAGACCTATTTGCAGCAAAGGAGAACGCAAAATGCCAAAACTTCGCATCCAGGTACCCACACAGGCAGTCTCAAGGCAATGCTCTATGGATGAACTGGTCAGGGATATTTGCGTACGCTTTTCCCCCTCTCCCTCTCCTTCCATATCTAGTAAACCAATTGAGTCAAAACAAACTCAAACTCATACTAATAGCACCAACATGGGCAAGACCACCTTTTTACACTACACTACTAGACCTGTCAGTAGGACCCCATGTCAGGTTACCCAACAGACCAGATCTGTTAACACAACACAAACAACAGATCAGGCATCCAAACCCAGCATCGCTGAATCTAGAAATCTGGCTCCTGAGATCCTAGAATTCGGACATTTAAACCTCACCCAAGAATGTATGGAAGTCCTAAAACAAGCTAGAAGACCATCCACTAGACACTGCTATGCAAGCAAATGGAAAAGATTTGTTTGCTACTGCCATAATAATAAAGTTCAACCATTACATGCATCTCCAAAGGATGTAGTGGGATACTTACTACATTTACAGAAATCAAATCTAGCCTTCTCTTCCATAAAGATACACCTTGCAGCAATATCTGCATACCTGCAGATTACCCATTCAACTTCACTATTTAGGATACCTGTCATTAAAGCGTTTATGGAAGGCCTAAAAAGAATTATACCACCAAGAACACCACCTGTTCCTTCATGGAACCTCAACATCGTCTTAACAAGACTCATGGGCCCACCTTTTGAACCCATGCACTCATGCGAAATGCAATTCTTAACGTGGAAAGTTGCATTTCTCATTCCCATCACATCTCTAAGAAGAGTAAGTGAAATTCAGCCGTTTACTATACAAGAACCTTTTATTCAAATACACAAAAATAAAGTAGTGCTAAGAACCAATCCAAAATTTTTACCAAAAGTTATTTCGCCGTTGCACTTAAATCAAACGGTAGAACTACCAGTGTTCTTCTCACAGCCAGACTCAGTAGCTGAAAGGGCACTACATACATTAGACATCAGAAGAGCACTAATGTACTATATTGACAGAACAAAAGAAATTAGGAAAACAAAACAACTGTTTATTGCATTTCAAAAACCTCATACAGGAAACCCAATATCAAAACAGGGTATAGCCAGATGGATAGTTAAGTGCATCCAAACCTGCTACCTTAAAGCAAAGAGAGAACTGCCCATTACACCAAGGGCACATTCAACCAGAAAGAAAGGAGCTACCATGGCCTTCCTAGGAAACATTCCAATGAACGAGATATGTAAGGCAGCCACATGGTCTACGCCTCACACATTTACTAAGCACTACTGTGTAGACGTGCTATCCGCACAACAAGCCACAGTAGGTCAAGCCGTACTAAGAACTTTATTTCAAACTACTTCCACTCCTACAGGCTGAGCCACCGCTTTTGGGGAGATAACTGCTTACTAGTCTATGCACAACATGTGTATCTGCAGCTACACATGCCACCGAACTGAAAATGTCACTTACCCAGTGTACATCTGTTCGTGGCATTAGTCGCTGCAGATTCACATGTGCCCACCCGCCTCCCCGGGAGCCGGTAGGAAATTATCTTCATCATTTGTACATTTGTAAATATATTACTTGTACCTTAGTTGGTACATACTTATTCATTCCATTGCATGGGCACTATTACTAACATACACAACTCCTACCTCACCCTCTGCGGGGAAAACAATCTAACATGGAGTCGACGCCCATGCGCAATGGAACAAAGGAGGAGGAGTCCCTCGGTCTCAGGACTCGAAAAGACTTCTTCGAACAAAAACAACTTGTAACACTCCGACCCAACACCAGACGGCGGACTATGCACAACATGTGAATCTGCAGCGACTAATGCCACGAAAAGATGTACACTGGGTAAGTGACGTTTTCAATATATATATATATATATATATATATATTTACGTTTATTTTGTCCTTTTGGATAAGTAGACCCCAACCTCCTGCATCACAAACCTTTTGGCTGTCTCTTTACAGTACCCCAAAATGAATCAGGGAAGGGCATTGTCTGCAGTTAAGGTAATTTGTGCCCATATGTTAATGCGGTTCAAACTTATATTCATGGTTTATTAATGCAGTCTTTATTATTAGGGTGACCACTCTAACAAAATGTCGTAAGATTGGACTGCTCTACTGACACTGGTTTCAATATAAAACTGTGTACACACATTTGCAAAGTTTAACACTGAGGCTACATATAGTGCTCCCTGCCGGCTCTCTGGTTTGATGCAAAATATTTGCATGAGTTTGAAAGCAAGTTTGGTGATCTTTGCTTTCAAAATAAAATGCTCACAAAAATGCAACTGGGGGAAAAAACGGTTTGATAAACTACAGTAAAACTTGGGTCCTATTTCTTTTGAACCATCATTCAGTAAAATGATTCATTAGGCACAGACTGGATCTCCCTCAAGGGAACAAGGAGCCACACAAGGCCAGACACCCTTCTCTCAGAATGGGATGTCAAGTTGCTTTTACTCTAGAGGTTTCTGCAAGACCTGGATGTTGGTCAACAGTGCCTTTTTTATATTTCAATTTATGCAGGAAATCTTCCATGGTTCCTCCAACTTCAGACACTCTCTCTCGTAAGAGGAAATTAGTATACGAGGTCTCCTCCCAAGCCTTCCTCACAAGAGCCACCTCTAAAGATACTAGGACAGTGCCACTTACTCTTCTTTTCCCATGCACTCCCCCAACACTACCTGCCACATTAACTGCACCAGTCACACCTTCCATGCCCCTATTATATTCCTCACAAAGTCACTTTACCCCAGACCTGTCCATAGGCCACCCCCTACTGGTTTATCTTGTGGACCCACCAGGAGAAGCCGGTGTGGACTACCACCCTGTTGAAGTCTCATATCTACCACAAGGCTATTGTAAGGAAATGCCTCCTTGGCATGGTTACCCCCTGACTTTTTGCCTTTGCTGATGCTAAGTTATGATTGAAAGTGTGCTGGGACCCTGCTAACCAGGCCCCAGCACCAGTGTTTTCCCTAAACTGTACCTTTGCTTCCACAATTGCCCTGGCACTCAGATAAGTCCCTTGTAACTGGTACCCCTGGTACCAAAGGCCCTGATGCTAGGGAAGGTCTCTAAGGGCTTGCAGCATGTGGACCCCTCACTCAGCACATGCACACTGCCTTACAGGTTGTGTGCGCTGGTGGGGAGAAAATGACTAAGTTGACATGGCATGCCCCTCTGAGTGCCGTGCCAGCCTTACACTGCCTGTGGCATAGGTAAGTCACCCCCCTAGCAGGCCTTACTGCCCTAAGGCAGGGTGCACTATACCACAGGGGAGGGCATAGCTGCATGAGCACTATGCCCCTACAGTGTCTAAGCAAAACCTTAGAATTGTAAGTGCAGGGTAGCCTTAAGAGTATATGGTCTGGGTGTTTGTCAAACACGAACTCCACAGTTCCATAATGGAAATCTGGAAAGTTTGGTATCCAACTTCTCAGCACAATAAATGCACACTGATGCCAGTGTGGAATTTAGTGTAAAATGCACCCATATGGCATCTTAGAGATGCCACCTGAACAGCAATCCGATTTATAGTGTGGGGCTGACCAATTTCTGCCAGCCTGCAACAACCAGACGAGTTGCTGGCCACATGGGGAGAGTGCCTTTGTCACTCTGTGGCCAAGAACAAAGCCTGTACTGGGTGGAGGTGCTTCACACCTCCCCCTGCAGGAACTGTAACACCTGGTGGTGAGCCTCAAAGCCTCACCCCCTTTCTTACAGCGTCACAGGGTATCCCAGCAAGTGGAGATGCCCGTCCTTTCGGCCACTGCCCCCAGTTTTGGTGGCAAGGCTGGAGGAGATAATGAGAAAAACAAGGAGGAGTCACTGGCCAGTCAGGACAACCCCTAAGGTGTCCTGAGGTGACTCTGACTCTTAGAAATCCTCCATCTTGCAGATGAAGGATTCTCCCAATAGGATTAGGGATGTACCCCCCTCCCCTCAGGGAGGAGGCACATAGAGGGTGTAGCTACCCTCAGGGCAAGTAGCCATTGGCTACTAACCCCCCAAACCTAAACACACCCCTAAATCGAGTATTTAGTGGCTCCCAGAACCTAGCAAGATAGCTCAGCAGTCCTTCGTCTTAGGTTGCAGGAATCTGAAAAACCTGCAGAGAAGACGGAGAAACCAACTGCTTTGGCCCCAGCTCTACCGGCCTGTCTCCCCACTTCAAAAGAACTGCTCCAGCGACGCGTTCCACAGGGTCCAGCGACCTCTGAAGCCTCAGAGGACTACCCTGCATCTAAAAGGACCAAGAACTCCTGAGAACAGCGGCTCTGCTCCACAAAGACTACAACTTTGCAACAAAGAAGCAACTTTGAATGAAAACACGTTTCCCGCCGGAAGCGTGAGACGTTGCACTCTGCACCCGACGCCCCCGGCTCGACTTGTGGAGAACAAACACTACAGGGAGGACTCCCCGGCGACTGCGAGCCCATTAGTAGCCAGAGTTGACCCCCCCTGAGCCCCCACAGTGACGCCTGCAGAGGGAATCCCGAGGCTCCCCCTGACCGCGACTGCCTGCTTCAAAAACACAACGCCTGGTAAGGACACTGCACCCGCAGCCCCCAGGGCCTGAAGGATCCGACCTCCATTGCAGGAGCGACCCCTCCCCAGGTGGCCCTCTCCCTTGCCCAGGTGGTGGCTACCCCGAGGAGCCCCCCCTCTTGCCTGCCTGCATCGCTGAAGAGACCCCTTGGTCTCCCATTGAACTCCATTGCAAACCCGACGCCTGTTTGCACACTGCACCCGGCCGCCCCCGTGCCGCTGAGGGTGTACTTGTTGTGCCGACTTGTGTCCCCCCCCCCCCCCAGTGCCCTACAAAAAAAAACCTGGTCTGCCCTCCTAAGTCGCGGGTACTTACCTGCTGGCAGAATGGAACCGGGGCACCCCCTTCTCCATTGAAGCCTATGCGTTTTGGGCACCACTTTGACCTCTGCACCTGACCGGCCCTGAGCTGCTAGTGTGGTAACTTTGGGGTTGCTCTGAACCCCCAACGGTGGGCTACCTTGGAGCCAACTTTGAACCCTGTAGGTGGTTTATTTACCTGCAAAACTAACAAACACATACCTCCCCCAGGAACTGTTGAAAATTGCACTGTGTCCAGTTTTAAAATAGCTTATTGCCATTTGTGTGAAAACTGTATATGCTATTTTGCTAATCTAAAGTTCCTAAGTGAAATACCTTTCATTTAAAGTATTGTTTGTAAATCTTGAACCTGTGGTTCTTAAAATAAACTAAGAAAAGATCTTTTTCTATATAAAAAAACCTATTGGCCTGGAATTGTCTGTGTGTTCCTCATTTATTGCCCTTGTGTGTACAACAAATGCTTACCACTACCCTCTGATAAGCCTACTGCTCGACCACACTACCACAAAATAGAGCATTAGAATTATCTCTTTTTGCCACTATCTTACCTCTAAGGGGAACCCTTGGACTCTGTGCATGCTATTTCTTACTTTGAAATAGTACATACAGAGCCAACTTCCTACAGGGTGGTTTGGGGAAAATCCAGTAACTAACTCCTTTCTTCCTGGTCGCTGGGGGGCACTTTGGTACTCTCCTTTGGGGTTTCCTAGTTCACCCAGCTCCCCTCTACACACTTACCTATGTGGGGATCCTGCATTCGTATTCCATTGTTTTAGTATATGGTTTGGGCTCCCCCTATGGTCACTATTGTCTATTGCTATTTGCACTGTTTTCTAT
Source organism: Pleurodeles waltl (assembly GCF_031143425.1). Classification (NCBI taxonomy): domain Eukaryota; kingdom Metazoa; phylum Chordata; class Amphibia; order Caudata; family Salamandridae; genus Pleurodeles; species Pleurodeles waltl. The sequence goes on along the minus strand of NC_090451.1, from coordinate 523,987,962 downwards.
TGCTATTTATGCCTGTTTGTGATTACTAGTGTACATATCAAGTGTTACTTACCTCCTATTGGAGGGTTGCCTCGTACGTTTTAACTGTCACTAAAATAAGGTACCTTTTATTTTTGTAACACTGAGTTTTCTTTCATGTTAAAAAGTGCAGTGTGACCTTCATTGGTATTGCATGAGATGGGCATGTCTGCTAGATGAACCTTGGCTGCTCATCCACAGCTACCTCCAGAGCCTGGCTTCAAGACACTGCCTAGATTTCAGTAATAGGGGACCCCTGGACCTGGTTTAATGTGTGGTGGGTACCCATGGTACTCAAAAACCAGGCCAGCTTCCTACAAACCACAAGAGCAATGGGTACTCTACATTTCAGGGGCACACTTACGAACCCCCATAAGAGGACCCACTGGCAGACGTCCCTTCAATAGAGGACAGCAACAAGGATCTTCTTTTCAAACCACACAACCACAGACTTAGTGGCAGAATCAAGCAAGACAGCCCTTTTGAGGAATTGCAAGAAGAGGACAAACCCCCAAGGGATCTGCAAACAAATAATTGTCAGGTCAAGGAGTCCTAACACAACACCAATGGGGGTTCCTCCAAGACTGGCGAAACATCATTAGACACATGGATCTTAAATATAATCCGCCACAGAACCTGCAAAGAATTGAACAAGCAACCCCAACAAAGACCTCAAGGGATAGGGTCTTCAAGGGAAAATAACTTAAAATATTCAGTACAGAGGTGAAAAGTACTCGTATCCAACCTTAAGGCCAATCCTACACCTCCGGTTCATAAACAAATTCATACGAACAACGCTTCAAGATGACAAGCTTACAGGAAATAATCCTACTACTGCAAGAGGGAGATTACATGGCCACCTTAGACCCAAAGGGTGCGTACCTACATATCCCTGTGAACCAAGGACACAAATATCTACTGTTTGTGTTAGACAAGGAACGCTACCAGTTCACACTGCTGCCCTTCAGCATAAAATCTGCACTAAGGGTATTCACCAAGGTTCTCTCTGCCTTAGCAGCACACTTGCGAAGGCAGGGGATCCACATCAACCCATACTTGGGTGACTGGCTAATAGGGGCACAATCAAGGGGCAAATGCAGGAGAAATGTACAAACTGTCATACTCACGTTACAGCTCCCGGGGTTTAGGATAAACCAGGAAAACTAATCACCAGAACCAGATGTTCCTAGGAGCCACTGGACTCCAGGAGGGCAAGGGTATACCCAGTCCCGAAGAGGTTGGCATTGTAGGAAGCTGGCTTGGTGTGTGGACACCTATGGTGTTTGCACTTTAATCCAGGTCCAGATAACCCCTATTAGAGAAACAGTGTCTAGGAAAGGCAGGGCTCTCTAGTGGTAGTTTTGTTGAGCAGCCAAGACTTATCTAGGAGGAGTGTAAAACACAGTCACACAGTAACTTCTCTTATGAATTTAAACCACAGTGTTGCAAAAATAAAGGTACTTTATTTTGATTACTAGGACTAGATTACTTACAGGTAGACCCAGAACTGGAGGAAAGTACATACCTATATATACACAGTAAATGTTAGGAATTAGTGTATCGAACCAACAAGCATTGGCAAGAAATAGTGAAAAATAGCTAGTGCCCTGTAAGGGTGGGGACCAAACCATATACAAAGTGGATTGCGAAATCTGGTTACCCGCCCAAGGATGTGGGTTAGTTAGAAGGAAGGTGGGAGGACTCAGGTCCCCCAAAGGCTAGTACCTAGATGACCCCCAGAGACCAGGAGAGCAGAGGTAAGTTATCTTGTCTTCCCAAAGGCCAACAAGCGGACTTGTAAATGAAGATTGCAATACCAGGACCAGTCCAGAGGAACACAGCAGTGGATTCTGGAAATGGAGGACCTGTAAAAGAAGGGTACAGTGCAGCCCATATAGGAGTGACCAGATGGGGCAGATGCCACTACCCACCCTCCTGCGGATTAAGATCCGGGTTGACGAGGGAAGATTATCAGCTGTGGAGCCCAGGAGCTACACGGAGGTTCTTGAAGTCCAGCACATGTCCCACTCTGGTCACAGATCAGTGGTCATGAGTGTAGGATGCTGGCCTGGTGTGTGGTGAGCACCTATGGTGTTATCAGGTCCAGGTATTCCCTATTTGTGAAGTCCAGTCATTGTCTAGGATGCCAGGGCTCTCCAGGGGTAGTTGTGGATGAGCAGCCAACACTTAATGCAGAAGACTTGCAAAGCTTATGCAATAACATAAGTCACACAGCACTTACATACATGAAAGAACCACACAGTGCTACAAAAATAAAGGTGCTTAATTAGGGATAACACAAATACTAGAATGCTGAATAACCAGTCCCCCAATTGGAGGTAATTAAACACTATTATATACACATTAGCAGTCAGTTAAAAGCATAGAAAGCAGTATGCATTGGTAAAAACAATAGCAAAAAGTGAGGGCTGTAGGGGAGGGCCAAACCATATACTAACAAAATGGAATATGAAAGGCATTCTCCCACCCAAGGAAGTGGAATCAGTAGAAGGGAGCTGGAGGAAGTAGGAACCTTCAAGAGGTGAGTAGCAGAGTGCCCTCCAGCGACCAAGAGAACAGAGGTAAGTACCTGATTTTCCCCAAAAACAATAGGACGACTTTAGAAAAGGACTGTTTAAGACCCAGACAAGACTGGAGGAACCCAAAGGTGTATCCTGACAGACTAGAATCTGCAAAGGAAGGGGACCAAGTTCAGTTTGTGGTGGAGTGTCCGGTTGTGGCAGGAGCCACTACCCAACCTTCTGTGGATGCAGGACCAGATTGACAGTGGATGAAGGTCTTCAGTTCAGCACCGGAGATGAAGAGGAGTCCCAGGAGTGATGCAAGTGATGTCCCACATCGGCGGTCTAGATGCAATCGGTCAATGGTGCTGGAAGACCACAAACAGGCTTTGGCAAATGCAAGAGACGGAGGTTTGCAAGGCTGAAGAGGACCAGCAAGGTCCAGAGGAGTCGACCCAAGGAGTGGAGTCTGGGGTGACCCTCAGCAGCTGGGAGAGTCACAAGAAGAGGAGGCAGCTGCCACAGGCAACCCATTGGCAGCAGGAACAGGTGTTGCAGTGAGGCCCACTCCGCACACCTGAAGAGGTGTCCCACTTTGCTGGAGCAGCTGGCAGGAGACTGTGCTTCGTAGGAAGGAGTGCTGGAGGCAAGGGCAGCATGAAGCCTGAATATCCCCTGGAGGAGAAGCAAACAAGCCTTGGTAGCTGTAAGTATTGTGAGCACTTTGGTACTGTCCTGCAAGGAGATGCAAGGGCTTACTGTCGCCCAAATTGGACAGTTGGTAGAGAGGACCAAGTGGACCACTCCAGACCACCACCCTTGATGCAGGGTCCACTCACTTCTATAATTGAGCAGGTGCACGTAGCCAGTCGCAGTTGGTGCTTGCAGGTGCAGGGTAGTGACTTCACTTAAGGGGAGATGTATTCTTACTACTTGTGCAGGCTGAGGACTTGTCATCCTGAGAGGATGCACAGCCGGGGAAGTGTTGCAGTTGCTGGAAGGAGCCAGAGAAAGAATGTTGCAGAGCAAACTCATCGCAGAAGTTGTAGCTTGTCGGTACCTGCAGGTTCCAGTTGCCGTCCCAGTGGCCAGAAGATGCAGTTAACAATGCAGAGGAGTCCTGCTGAAATCTTGCACATCAAATCCGGGGACCCACCCAAGAGGGATGCCCTAAATAGCCCAGAAAGGGGGATTATTCACCTAGCAGGGTGACCACTTATCAGGAGGGGGCTGTGAGGTCACCTACCAAACCTGGCAACTCAGATGCTCCCAGGAGACTCTGCCCACCTTGGATTCAAGATGGCATTATCAAGTGGCCACCTCGAGGTGCTCTGGGTACCACCCTTAAGGTGGTGATGGACAGGGGAATTGTCACTCCTCTTTCCTTTGTCCAGTTGTGTGCTAGAGCAGGGACTAGGGTCCCGGGACTGGTGCAAACTGGTTTATGCAAGGGGGGCACCAAATGTGCTTTTGAAAACAAGCCGGTTGCTTGGGGAGGCTACCTCTCCCAAACCATTTAACACCTGTTTACAAGGGAGAGGGTGTTACCTCCCTCTCCCACAGGAAATCTTTTGTTCTGCCTTCCTCTGCGTGAGCTGGTCAAGCAGCAAGAGGGCAGAAACCTGTCTGTGGGGTGGCAGCAGTGTGGGCTGCCCAGAACACCCCAGAATACTAAGTAGTCCCTCTGAGTGCATTGTATCATACAGCCAGTACTGGCATCAGTTTTGGGGTATGATTCTGACCTGTTTTATACCAAACATGCCCAGTGTCGGAGTTACCATTATGTAGCTGAACACAGGTGTCCACCTGTGTCCAGTGCACGGGTAAAATGGCTTCCTGGCACTTACAAAGCCAGGTGCAATGGAGCTGGAGTTCGTAGGGGCACCTGCACTCATGCAGGGGTTCTCTCACACACAGGTACCTGCACCCTGCTCTCAGGGCTAGGAGGGCCTTCCATAGGATTGACTTGCAGTGACCTGTAATGAAAGGGTGCATGCACGTTTTCACGGAGGCTGCAATGGCAGGCCTGCAGATCCATTTTGTATGGGCTCCCTTGAGTGGAACAATACATGGAGCTCAAGGGAAATCCTTGGTGCCTCATTGCCCCGGGTACCTAAGTACCATATACTAGGGACTTATATGGGGGTAGCAGGATGCCAGTTGTTGGAAGTGCAAAGTCCTAAGCAACCACTTTGAGAGACAAAGCACAGTCACTGGGGCTTGGTTAGCAGGATCCCACTAAAAACAAAGTACACTGGCAGCAGGGAAAAAGTGGAGGTAGCCATGTCAAAAAGAGGCTACTTTCCTACAGATTCCTCCTGTGGTGTGCGGGAAAATCTACCCGACAAGCAGTATCTAGCCTGGAGACAGGAATAACCTATCTCGCACACGTACTGGACAGCCAAGCAACTACTCTTCACTCAAGGTACACCTTGCGTCAATCTTGGCCTATGCCCACACCATCTGTGATAGAGGTTCCTGGAAAGATTCTTTAAAATGTCCCCTTCAAGAAAGGCACCAGCCCCAATGTGAAGCTCGGACACAGTGCTAACACAACTCATGACAAAGCCATTCGTACCCATGCACAATGCTGATTTGCTGTTTCTTACATTAAAAACAGCCATCCTAATAGCGATCACGTTGCTACGTGGAGTAAGTGATGTCCAGGCTTTAACAATAGAAGAACCATACATGCAAATTCAAAAGGAAAAGTTAATTCTCTGAACAAACCCGCAGTTCCTACCCAAAGTGGTCACCACCTTTCATGTCAGTCATTCTATACAGATACCGCTTTACTTCAGAAACCCACAAACCGAAATGGAGAAAAAGCTACATACACTGGACGTAAGAAGGGCACTAATATACTACTTGGAGTAGACCAAGCGACTCCGCAAAGGTAACCAATTATTTGTTGCAAATGCTAAATCCAGCAAAGGGACCCACTGCATGATGGATCTTTCAGACAATTCAAACCTGCTATGCTGCAGCTCGCAAACATCTGCAACAGTGCCCAAAGGCACACTCAACAAGGAAAAAGGGTGCATCCCTGGCATCATAGCAAACATGCCCATAGACAGTATTTGCGCAGCAGCAACATGGAGATTCTCTCACACGTTCACAAAACACTGTTGTGTGGACATCCAAATGCACAAAGAAACCCAGGTGGGACAGAAGGTACTATGGCACCTATTTGCAAGTTCATCATTTCAACCCAGCCAACCCAATTGAAGTGGAGAAACTGCTACACGCACTGATGCACAGCATGTTAATCCAGAAAAGGATTCATGCTGCAAAAGGAAATGGTTGCTTACCAGTAGGAGTAGTTTTGCGATCTGAAGAGTTTTCTGGATTCACAGGCCACCGATCCACTTCCCCAGAAAGGAGAGCAGGACAAACAGGTGTAGAAGAGGTCGGAGGAAAATGAAAAAAGAAAGAAGGAAAACCAGAAAGCAAAAACAGGAAAAAAATCTGAAAATGACTACCACACATAGGAACTACCCTGGAGCCATCTTACTTCATGCAGGAACAGACCTAACAGCAAATGGTGGTGGTTGACGCCCAAAGAGAGAAAGTGTCGGACCAGCCACTAGATGGCAGAATAGTGCACAGCATATCGATCCAGAAAACTCTTCAGGCTGCAACACTACTCCTACTGGTAAGTAACCATTTAGTTTTGCAGGTTGAAGAGTTTTCTGGATTCACATTCCACCCACCCACACACCTCTCACAAAAAAATGGGATAAGAAGATAACAAGTGAATGAAAGAAAAAAGAAAGAGGAACAAAAGGAGGAGGATGAAAAAAAAAAAAATCTGAAGATGAAAGCCACACACAGTAATTTTCAGGGCGCAGTCTGACACAGAGGATGGACTCAGCACATAATTGTGATTGACACCCCAAAACAGAGAGTAGAACACACTTTTCTGGACCCAACCACTTGATGGTGGAATAATGTACAGCATGTGAATCCAGAAAACTCTTCAAGCTGCAAAACTATTTCTACAGGTAAACCATTCCGTTTTCTTACCTTACACTATTGCATTATGAGAGCAGAACACTATTTGAAAAAGTGAAGGAAATTGAGTTGGAGTTCAAAATTATTTCCAACGCCAATGTTCAGTGTATGTTGTTGATATAACTTCTGTTGAAGTATGTTGAAATGTAATACTACAATGCCACGCTGGGCTCCATACTGAAGGATCTGATAGAGTTCTGGTTGCAGATTCCTTACCTTAGAATTTCCCCCAGGCATCAGACTGCACCTGGAGACTTTTCTTTTTGCAATACCCTTGAGCATCAGGTGGTGTCGCTCGACTCCGCAGATGTTGTAGTTGCCGTGATGAAGTCTGGAGTAGTACATAGACGCCTCCTCAGCGCAGTGATGTCAGTTCTTTTTTATTTTCTTTTATTTTTTATTATACATACCACGCACTGATCCAGAGAGAGCTACCATTGGTGAATATTTGACCAACTTAGAATCCTTAGTCGACTTTTTGTGAGGTTTTTGGTGTGTTGAAGGATGTCGCCAAAGACTGGCTTCAAACCGTGTGAGGACTGTAACAGCATGATGTCTGACGGATCCGCATAGGGTCTGTTTGTGGTGCCTGGAGCGCGACCATGACCCAAAGTCGTGCTCAGTGTCCGGCCATGCACCTGAAGGCCTTGTGGGAGCGGTCCCTCAAGCTTATGGCGACCTGGTGCTCAACTCCACATAAGTCCCTTTCTCGTTCGAGGGGAAGGTTTCAATACTGGTCGCGGAGCCGCCACCACCACTTGTCTTCGATTAAAGGTCAGAAGAAGAAGAAATCGAAGAAGTACCATCATCCTTCAACTTCACCCCGTTGCTCGACTGATGCGACATGTGAGGAGTGTCGATACTCGAGGCCTCCATCTTTGGAGCCTGGGAGCTGGGCTGACCTCTGCCTAATTAAAGGAATTTTATGAGGCCATGCGCCTCATTTTTGGGCAGTCTGACCCGCTATGGTGCCTTTGGGCCTAACTGGTTAGGTTAGGGAGCCATTGGGTTCCCTGTCGGTGCCTCTGGCCACCAATGTCCCCTCCAGATCTGATCTCAGATCTGCACCACTCGGACCATCGAGACCTTCCCAGACACCGTATTGTTGGGTACAACCTACGTATGGACCATCAACCATCATCTATGTCTACTCAATCCTTATTCTGGATGACTGAGTCAGACTGGCGTCGGACGCCGCCTCCTTTGATGGGGCCTGTTCACCCCAGGCTGGATTCTGACCCTTTTTCTTATGGGTTTGATCCAGGATGACCTTAACTTGGACTGGACACAGGAGTCGGGCGAGGCCAGTGGTCTGGATACCTCTCCAGACGCTGGTAAGCTGTTTCCTCCTACCGTAGCTATGGCGGTGGTCGCAACTTATTCTATGGTGGTCAGTAGGGTGGCTGAAATCCTCGGCCTTTAGCTGCCTACTGTTCAGGTCGGGTATAATCTCCTGATAGATGTGCTTCAACCAGGGACTTCCACATCTGAGCCTCTTCTTCCATTCAGTGAATCCCTCACAGATGTCCTTTTGGGTACTTGGTCCAGACCTAACACAGGGACTCCTGTGAACACAACAATCGCAAGCCGCCATCAGCCCGCCCCGAACGGCCCATAAAGTTCTGTCCCATTACCCCACGCTTGAGAGCCTTGTCATCCAGGCAACCTCATCCTAGGGCACATTGCTTTCCACACCTCCAGATCAGTAGTCAAAAAGGCTGAAACAATGTGGGAAGATGTTTTCTTCCTCCAGTCTCGCGATGTGGTCCGTGAACACCACATGCCTTTTGGATCACTATACCCACTCGGTGCGACACGGTCACGCAGGTTCTGCCGCAGACACCGGAGGAGGCAAGTGCTATTGTCGCGCAAGCTGCCACGGATGGGAGAGGTGCTTCAGAGTTCACTATCCGGTGTGAGCTGGACATGACTGACTATCTGGGTAGATCAGTTGCGACTGCGGTGGCCTTGAGGCACCACGCCTGGTGATGTGCATCTGGTTAGTCAGAAAATGTCAAACACTCTTATGGACATGCCCTTTGATGGCTTCCATCTGTTTGGAGACAAGGCAGACTTGACACTGGAGAGGTTCAAGGACTCCTGGCTATGTGTCTGCCTTTCCACTGCCCCTTGTCCCCCAACAGTCCACCTTTTGCGGCCACAGAAGGGGCTCCCTGTTGCTTCCCTTTCCCAGCCACTGTGCCACCCATGCTGTTCAACATGCGTAATTGCACATTGTAGGAAGTTGGCTCTGTATGTACTATTTCAAAGTAGGAAATAGCATGCACCGAGTCCAAGGGTTCCCCTTAGAGGTAAGATAGTGGCAAAAAGAGAATTCCAATGTTCTATTTTGTGGTAGTGTGGTCGAGCAGTAGGCTTATCAGAGGAGTAGTGTTAAGCATTTGGTGTACACACATAGGCAATAAATGAGGAACACACACTCCAAGACAATTCCAGGCCAATAGGATTTTGTATAGAAAAATGTATTTTCTTAGTTTATTTTAAGAACCATAGGCAAGATTTACAAGTAATACTTCAAATGAAAGGTATTTCATGTAGGAACTTTGAATTAGCAAAATAGCATATACAGTTTTCACACAAATGACATAGCTATTTTAAAACTAGACACTTAGTGCAATTTTCAACAGTCCCTGGGGAGGTAAGTGTTTGTTAGTTTCTGCAGGTAAGTAAACCACCTACGGGGTTCAAGTTTGGGTCCAAGGTAGCCCACCGTTGGGGGTTCAGAGCAACCCCAAAGTTACCACATCAGCAGCTCAGGGCCGGTCAGGTGCAGAGGTCAAAGTGGTGCCCAAAACACATGGGCTTCAATGGAGAAGGGGGTGCCCCGGTTCCAGTCTGCCAGCAGGTAAGTACCCGCGTCTTCGGAGGGCAGACCAGGGGGGTTTTGTAGGGCACCGGGGGGGACACAAGTCCACACAAAAAGTACACCCTCAGCAGCACGGGGCGGCCTGGTGCAGTGTGCAAACCAGACGTCTGGTTCGCAATAGGAATCAATGGGAGACCAAGGGGTCTCTTCAGCGATGCAGGCAAGGGGGGGGGGGGGGGGGCTCCTCGGGGTAGCCACCACCTGGGCAAGGGAGAGGGCCACCTGGGGGTCGCTCCTGCACTGGAGTTCGGATCCTTCAGGACCTGGGGGCTGCGGGTGCAGAGTCTTTACCAGGCGTCGGGTCTTTGAAGCAGGCAGTCGCGGTCAGGGGGAGGCTCGGGATTCCCTCTGCAGGCGTCGCTGTGGGGGCTCAGGGTGGTCAAATCTGGCTACTCACGGTCTCGTAGTCGCCGGGGAGTCCTCCCTGTGGTGTTTGTTCTCCACAAGTCGAGCCGGGGGCGTCGGGTGCAGAGTGCAAAGACTCACGCTTCCAGCGGGAAACGTGTGTTGTTTCAAAGTTGCTTTTTTGTTGCAATGTTGCAGTCTTCGGGGAACAGAGCCGCTGTCCTCAGGAGTTCTTGGTCCTTCTTAGATGCTGGGTAGTCCTCTGAGGCTTCAAAAAGGACAAGAGCTTACATCCTATGCTAGTCCTTTGGACCTCAATCCCTTTCTCAAGAAGGAGAAATTCAAAATGCTAACCCTGGCTCAGGTCCTTTCTGCCTTGTACCCAGAAGTGGTTTGTAGCGTTGGACTTGCAGGACACTTATTTCCATATTCCAATCCTGCCTGCCCACAGACGACACCTGCGATTCGTGTTAGATCATGAACACTTTAAATTTACCATACTCCCCTCCAGCCTTACCAACGCCCTCGGGTGTTCATGAAAGTGGTGGTGGTTGCAACTCATATGTGCAGGTTGGTGTCTTGTCTTCCCGTACCTAGACGACTGGCTGTTGAAGAGGGACTTGCCCGAGAAAGTCATCTCCCACCTTCAGACTACGGCAAACCACCTGCACACGCTGGGTTTCACTATAAACATGCCAAAGTCACACCTGACTCCCTCAGACGCTCTGTTTCATCGGCGCTGTTCTGGACACAGTGCAGTTTCGGGCCTATCCTTCCGAAAAGCGAGTCCAGTATAATAAGGCTATGATTCTGATCTTTCAGCCTCTTTGGTTTCAGTGAGACTGACTCTGAGACTGTTTGGACTCGTGGCCTCATGCATCCTGCTAGTGACACATGCTAGATGGCATATCCGGGCTCTACAGTGGGACTTGAAGTTCGTGGGTGCAGCATCAGGGGAATCTCTCCGACGTGGTCCAGATCTCGGAGAGTACTGTGAAATACCTGCAGTGATGGATTTCGAATCGGCATTGGGTCAATGGCAGATCCTCTCCCTTCTCCAACCAGATCTATCCATAGTGACAGACGTGTCACTTCTGGGATGAGGCGTCCACATGTGAGAGGCAGAGATCAGAGGCCTCTAGTCTCCTTTGGAGTCAGGGCTCTATATCAGTCTTCTGGAGCTCCGGGCTATCGGGCTTGCTTTGAAAGCATTTCTTCTCTCTCTCAAAAAGAAAGTAGTGCAAGTGTTCGTGGACAACACTACCGCCATGTGATAATGCAACAAACAGGGTTGAGTAGGGTCCTGGAACGTTTGTCAGGATTTGCTGTGCCTCCTGACATGTCTGGCACATCAGGACATCACCCTGGTGGTTCAACATCTGGTGGGCTCTCTGAATGCTAGAGCAGACAAACTCAGCAGTCTATGCATAGCCGATCACAAACTGAGTCTCCATCCTGAGATGGAACAAGGTCTCTTTAAGCAGTGGGGAGAGCCTTGTTGTAGGAAGCTAGCGTGATGGGTACCTATGCTATTTACACCTTGCTCCAGGTATCCCCTCTAAGTGAAGTGTAGGCAGTGTCTAGAAGCCAGGCTCTCTAGAGGTAGATGTGGATGAGCAGCCAAGGCTTATCTACGAGACATGCAAAGCTCATGCAATAACGCTGTAGTAACACAGCACTTACAGACAAGAAAACACTCAATTGTACAAACATAAATTTAATTTATTTTTGGACCAATGACCACAATATACTAGACGGGTAACCCACCCTTAGGAGATAAGTAATACTCTAAATATATACACTAATAATCAGAAACGGGCATAGAAAAGGTTAGAAAACAGTGCAAATAGCAATAACCAATTGTGACCCCTAGAGGGTGTGTGGGTGTGTGTGTAGGAAGTTGGCTCTATATATACTATCTCAAAGTGAGAGATAGTGTGCACAGAGTCCAAGGGTTCCCCTTAGAGGTGGATAGTGGCAAAATTAGATATTATAATGCTCTATTTTGGGGTAGTGTGGTCGAGTAGTAGGCTTATCAGAGGGTAGTGTTAAGCATTTGTTGTGTACACACAGGCAATAAATGAGGAACACCCACTCGAAGACAATTCCAGGCCAATAGGTTTTTATATAGACAAATATATTTTCTTAGTTTATTTTAAGAACCACAGGTTCAAGATTTACAATCAATACTTCAAATGAAAGGTACTTCACTTAGGCATCATAGGAACTTTGAATCAAGAAAATAGCATGTACAGTTTTGGCAAAAATGGCAAGCTATTTTTAAACTAGAGACTGCAAATTTCAACAGTTCTTGGGGGAGTTGAGTATTTGTTAGTTTTGCAGGTAAGTGAACCACCTACAGGGTTCAAAGTTGGGTCCAAGGTAGCCCACCGTTGGAGGTTCAAGGCAGCCCCAAAGTTACCACACCAGCTGCTCGGGCCGGTCTGGTGCAGAGGTCAAAGTGGTGCCCAAAACACATAGGCTTCAATGGAGAAGGGGGTGCCCCGGTTCCAGTCTGCCAGCAGGTAGGTACCCGCGACTACGGAGGGCAGACCAGGGGGGTTTTGTAGGGCACTGGCGGGGGGACACAAGTCAGCACAAAAAGTACACCCTCAGCGGCACGGGACGGCCAGGTGCAGAGTGCAAACAGGTGTTGGGTTTGCAATGGAGTTCAATGGGAGACCCGGGGGTCTCTTCAGTGAGGCGGGGGGGGGGGGGTAGCCAGCACCTGGGCAAGGGAGAGGGCCACCTGGGGGTCGCTCCTGCACTGGAGGTCAGATCCTTCAGGTCCTGGGGGCTGCGGATACAGTGTCTTTACCAGGCGTCGGGTTCTTAGAAGCAGGCAGTTGCGGACAGGGGGAGCCTCTGGATTCCCTCTGCAGGCGTCGCTGGGGGGGCTCAGGGGGGTCAACTCTGGCTACTCACAGGGTCGCAGTCGCCGCGGAGTCCTCCCTGTAGTGTTGGTTCTCCGCAGGTCGAGCCGGGGGTGTCTGGTGCAGAGTGGAAAGTCTCACGCTTCCGGCGGGAAACGTGCAGTCCTTTAAAGTTTGTTTCTTTGTTGCAAAGTTGTTTCTTCTTTGGAGCAGAGCCGCTGTCCTCAGGAGTTCTTGGTCCTTTTAGATGCAGGGTAGTCCTCTGAGGCTTCAGAGGTCGCTGGACCCTGGGGACACACACGGGCAATAAATGAGGAACACACACTCAGACAATTCCAGGCCAATAGGTTTTTGTATTGAAAAATATATTTTCTTAGTTTATTTTAAGAACCACAAATTAAAGATTTGAACTAAATAAAATGCAAGGTACTCCACATAAGTAAGTAAGGAACTTTGAATTAGAGCAGTAACATACACAGTATTAGTTAAAATAGCAAGCTATTTTAAAAGTGGACACAGTGCAAAAATCAACAGTTCCTGGGGTAGGTAAGTATTGGTCAGTTTTTCAGGTAAGGAAGGTGCTTACAAGTTGTTTCCTGGGCATAGGCAGCCCACCGTTGGGGGTTCAAGGCAACCCCAAAGTCACAGCACCAGCAACACAGGGCCGGTCAGGTGCAGAGGTCAAAGGTGGGCCCAAAACACATAGGCACCTATGGTGAACAGGTGTGCTCCAGTTCTAGTCTTCCAACAGGTAAGTACCTGTGTCTTCGGAGGGCAGACCGGGGGGGTTTGTAGAGCGCTGGGGGGGATACAATGAGGCACACAACACACCCTCAGTGGCCCAGGGGCGGCCAGGTGCAGTGTGCTTAGCAGGCGTCGGGTTTTCTATAAAGTCAAGGGAGGGACCCGGGGGTCACTCTAGCGATGCAGGCAGGGCATAGGGGGGTTTCTCGGGCCAGCCACCAACTGGGCTAGGCAGAGTCTCGCCTGATGGTCACTTCTGCCCTGGAGTTCGGTCCCTTTTGATCCTGGTGGTTGCGGATGCGGTGCTTTGTCCGTGTGTCGGGTTCTTTGTTCCAGGCAGTCGTGGTCAGGGGGAGCCTCTGGATCCTCTCTGCGTGCGTCGCCGTGGGAGTGCAGGGGGGTCGTCTCTGGTTACTCACCTAGTTGCAGTCGTCTGGGAGTCCTCTCTGCGGTGTTAATTCCCTGGCGCTCAAGCAGGGGCGTCTGGTGCAGTGTGTGAAGTCTCACGCTTCTGGCGGGAAGAGTGAGTTCTTTAAAAGTTGCTTCTTTGTGGCAAAAATGTTGCTGTGGATGAACAGTGCCGCTGTTCTTGGGAGTTTCTTGGTCCTTTGGGTTCAGGGCAGTCCTCTGAGGCTTCAGAGGTCGTTGGTCCCTGTCGGATGCGTCGCTGTGCCGGTTCTTTGAGTCTGGAGACAGGCCTGTAAGGCTGGGGCGAGGTCAGTTGTCCTCTCCTTCGTCTCTGCAGGGCTTTCAGTTCAGCAGTCCTATGTGTAGGTTGCAGGAATCTGAATTCCCGGGTTCTGCGTCACCCCTAAATACTAAATTTAGGGGTGTGTTGAGGGCAATAACCAATGGCTACTGTCCTGGAAGGTGGTTACACCCTCTTTGGGGGAATCCTCCATGGAGGACTTCTAAAGGCAGGGGGTCACCTCAGCTCAGGACACCTTAGGGGCAGTCCTGACTGGTGGGTTACTCCTTGTTTTTCTCATTATGCTCTCCTGCCTTGCCGCCAAAAGTGGGGGCAGTGGCGTGCATCTCCACTAGCTGGGATGCCCTGGGGTGTTGTAACAAAACAATTGAGCCTTTGAGGCTCACCGCCAGGTGTTCGTTCCTGCAAGGGGAGGTGAGTAGCACCTCCACCCAGTACAGGCTTTGTTCCTGACCACAGACTGACAAAGGCACTCTCCCCATGTGGCCAGCAACATGTCTGGTGTGTGGCAGGCTGGCAGAAACTGGTCAGCCTAGCACTAAGAGTCAGACTGGTATTCAGGGGTCATCTCTAAGATGCTCTCTGGGTGCATTTTACAATAAATTCCACACTGGCATCAGTGTGCATTTATTGTGCTGAGTAGTTTGATACCAAACTTCCCGGATTTCAGTGTAACCATTATGGAACTGTGGAGTTTGTGTTTGACAATCTCCCAGACCATATACTCTTATGGCTACCCTGCACTTACAATGTCTAAGGTTTTGCTTAGACTCTGTAGGGGCATAGTGCTCATGCACATATACCCTCACCTGTTGTATATTGCACCCTGCCTTAGGGCTATAAAGCCTGCTAGCGGGGTGACTTACCTATGCCACAGACAGTGTGAAGTGGGCATGGCACTCTGAAAGGGGGGGTGAGGGGCATGTCGACTTAACCATTTTCTTCCCATCACCACACACAAGCTGTCAGGCAGTGCGCATGTGCTGAGGGGTTCCCAGGGTGGCATAAGACATGCTGCAGCCCTTACAAGACATTCCCTGGCATCAGGGCCCTTGGTACCAGGGGTACCATTTAATAGAGACTTACATTTGTGCCAGGGTGGTGCAAATTGTGGAAACAAAGGTACAGTTTAGGTAAAGAACAATGGTGCTGGGGCCTTGTTAGCAGGATCCCAGCACATTTTCAATCATAACTAGCACCAACACAAGGCAAAGGGTTACGGGGTAACCATGCCATGAGAGGCATTTTCCTACAACAGGGCTTTCGGCTCGAATGAGACAAGTGCCCAAAACATTTATTGAACATTCCTTTAAGGATACAAAACATACCTCTGAACATAAAATGAAACAATCGGACATCCAACCCATTTTGGCGGTTATAGGCAGCAAGCAAAAGAGAATTCAAATCCAGAAAGAGTGGAAAAATTATTACTTCTCCACCTCCACAAACTAAAAGGAAGTTAGCATTTCAGGAGACTTTTGATACTGCCCCACCACCGGAAAGAATTTACAAGCAGAGGGAAAAGCCGAAACCTCTTGAGCTTTCTCCACCACATTCACAGCAACTTTCTTTTTCCACCTCAACCTCTTACCCCACTTTCACCATCACACTCACTTCCTCACAAGAAGAACTTGGTGATTCCAGTTACACTGTAGACCCATGGGCTATGTATGATTCGGATCCTATTCCATCTAACGATCCTCTATCCTACCAGACCATCTCCACCAGAGGATAGTACAGCATATAACCAAGTTATATCCAGGGCCGCTGCATACTATGGAGTACAAATGCATGCAGAATCTTTAGAGGAGGATTTCCTTTTAAATACTGTATCCTCCACTCACAAGCAACACCAGTGTTTACCAATGCTTCCTAGTATGCTTATGCATGCAGAAGAACTATTCAAAGTACTAGTTAAAGGTAGGGTTCTAACACGTAGGATTGACAAAGTATATAAGCTTGCACCAACAGACCCAATTTACATCACACAGCAATTACCACAAGATTCTATCATGGTCAGTGCAGCTATGAAGTGTGCCAATAGTCAGTCTTCTGGGGTTTACCCCCCCACCCGCCTGTCAAAGAAAGCCGTAAATTTTATGCTGCGGGGAGAAGTGGCAACACAAGCAGCCAAGCAATGGCGTATTGCCAATTCCCAGGCCCTGTTAGCAAGGTATGACAGGGCACATTAAATGAGATGCAATAAATCTTGCAATCTCTCCCCAAAGAACACCAAAAGCAGGTGCAGCAAATTGTGGAAGAAGGTCAGGCCATCACAAACAACCAAATTAGGTCTGCTTTAGGTGCAGCTGACACTGCAGCTAGAGGAATTGATACTAGCATCACAATTAGATGACATGCATGGTTGAGGTCCTCAGGTTTTAAACCTGAAATACAACAGGCGGTCCTTAATATGCCATTTAACAAACAGCAACTTTTTGGACCAGAAGTTGATACAACCATAGAGAAACTCAAAGACCCCGACACAGCAAAAGCCAGGGGAGCCTTTTATACCACACCATTTTGGGGTTACTTTCGGAAACCACAGTTTAGGGGAGGTTTTAAAACCTAAGCTACAGAGGCTTCCCCCTCCCATCCAAAGCAAAGCCAGCAGTATTACCCAAGGGGGTAATTTAGTGGCTCTTACAGAGGGCAACATTTCAGTGTCAGAAGTAAATTCTCAGCTTCTGAAGATGCTTCCACACCCACAAAACAATGACTTCCCAAACATCCCACAAGACTGCAACAATTCCCTTCTCTCCTGGCAAAACCTTACCACAGATCAATGGGTACTCTCAATTATCTGCAGTGGTTATTGCCTAGAGTTCATCTCCGCTCCACCAAATATTCCTCGTTCTGACACATTCTCCAGAACATACTAGTCTACCTAAAACAAGAGGTACAATCTCTACTACTCAAGGAGGCAATTGAAATAATTTCCATCTCACAGCAAGAAACAGGAGCATATTACCTATACTTCCTTATAATAAAGAAGGATGGTACTCAGACCCAATCTCGATCTCAGGCCTCTGAATCTACATAGCCTGTAAGAACATTTTTACATGGTCACTCTACAGGATGCAATTCCCTTTGCTACTAAAACAAGATTATATGACAGCGTTAGACCTAAAGGAGGCTTACTTCCACATTCCCATACACCCAGCTCACCGCAAGTATCTAAGGTTCGTAATCGCAGGCAATCACTATCAATTCAAGGTACTACCCATTGGGGTAACAGCCGCACCAAGTATTCACAAAATGTTTAGCTGTAGTAGCAGCATACTGCAGAAGCCAACACACGTCTTCCCTTCTCTAGACGATTTGTTAATAAAATCCAGCACCAATATAACATGTGAAAAACACACATTACCCAATAGTTACCCTACACAAGTTACGGTTCACAATCAATTACCAGAAATCTAATCTTCAGCCAGCACAAATTCAACCTTATCTAGGAGCAATTCTGAATACTCAGTCAGCATTAGCCTACCCAAATTAACAACGGGTAGAAGCCTTTCACTCCCTGATATCCTGAATGCAGACCAATCAAACCTACACAGTAAAAATTTGTCATGAAACTATTGGGAATGATGGCATCATGCATAGCAATAGTTCCAAATGCATGTCTAAACATGAGCCCACTGCAACAGTGTCTTGCAACAATGGTCTCGGGCACAGGGTCAGCTACAGGATCTAGTGTTAGACCGACAAACTTACAAATCTCTGCAATGGTGGAATCACAACAACTTACCAAAGGGGAGGCTATTTCAAGACCCTGTTCACAGACCATAATCACAACAGATGTGTCAGTGATTTGGAAGCCCATCTCAACAATCTAACGATAAGAGGAATGGGACTCAATCCAAGAAACTTATTACATAAACCACCTAGAATATTTTGCCATGTTCTTGGCCATCAAAGCATTTCAACCTCATTTCATGAACAAAATAGTCTTTAACCCCTTCGCTGCCAGGCCTTTTCCCCCTCCTGTGCCAGGCCTTTTTTTTGCCTATTTGTAATAGTTCTCACTTAGGCCCTCATAACTTTTTGTTCACATAAGCTACCCACGCCAAATTTGCGTCTTTTTTTTCCAACATCCTAGGGAGTCTAGAGGTACCCAGACTTTGTGGGTTCCCCTGAAGGAGACCAAGAGATTAGCCAAAATACAGTGAAAATTGATTTTTTCAAAACAAATTGAAAAAAAAGGGCTGCAGAAGGCATCTCGTGTTTTTTCCCCTGAAAATGGCATCAACAAAGGGTTTGCGGTGGCAAGATCACCATCTTCCCAGCTTTCAGGAACAGGCAGACTTTAATTGGAAAACCCCATGTTCGGTGGCATGTGTAGCTGCAGATACACATGCTTTGCATAGTCCGCCGTCTGGTGTTGGGTCGGAGTGTTACAAGTTGTTTTTCTTCGAAGAAGTCTTTTCGAGTCACGAGACCGAGGGACTCCTCCTCCTTTGGTTCCATTGCGCATGGGCGTCGACTCCATGTTAGATTGTTTTTTTTCCGCCATCGGGTTCGGACGTGTTCCTTTTCGCTCCGTGTTTCGGATCAGAAAGTTAGTCAGAATCAACGGAAAATTAGTCGGTATGGTTTCGTTCGGTATCGAGTTAGATTAGTCGACACCGAATCCAGAAGAGCTCCGGTAGCCCTTCGGGGTAATTTCGATCCCCCGTCGGGGCCTGGTCGGCCCGACCGCGTGCAACATCGAGACTCATGGAACGGACCCCGTTCCGATTCTGTCCTAAATGCCACAGTAAATATCCCTATACAGACCAACATTTGGTCTGTAACTTGTGCCTGTCACCCGAGCACAAAGAAGAGACGTGTGAGGCCTGTCGAGCGTTTCGGTCGAGAAAAACGCTCCGAGACCGAAGAGCCAGAAGGTTACAGATGGCGTCCACGCCGACAGGACAACGAAGGTTCGAGGAAGAGGGAGAAGAAGAAGCATTCTCCATCCACGAATCGGATTCCGAAGAATTCGACGTCGAAGAAACCGTGAGTAAGGCGTCGAAACAAACATCACAGGGAAAAACCGACAAAGCCCAGGGGACGCCACTGCCAACAGGCCATGGCTCAACCCATAAAGTAGGTGGCCGTCCATCGGCACCGAAGAAGGGCGAGACTGTGCCGAGATCGTCCGACTCAGGTCGAGACACAGGCACGCAGCAATCTCGGGACCGAGAAAGTGCAGCAGAAAAGGGTCGGCACAGAGACAGCGGCACCGAAGCTGCTCGGCACAGAGACAGCGGCACCGAAGCTGCTCGGCACAGAGACAGCGGCACCGAAGCTGCTCGGCACAGAGACAGCGGCACCGAAGCTGCTCGGCACAGAGACAGCGGCACCGAAGCTGCTCGGCACAGAGACAGCGGCACCGAAGCTGCTCGGCACAGAGACAGCGGCACCGAAGCTGCTCGGCACAGAGACAGCGGCACCGAAGCTGCTCGGCACAGAGACAGCGGCACCGAAGCTGCTCGGCACAGAGACAGCGGCACCGAAGCTGCTCGGCACAGAGACAGCGGCACCGAAGCTGCTCGGCACAGAGACAGCGGCACCGAAGCTGCTCGGCACAGAGACAGCGGCACCGAAGCTGCTCGGCACAGAGACGGCGCGACGCCGAAAAAGAGGAAAATCTCGTCAGAGCCGAAAATAACAAAAGGCACGGTTTCGGTGCCAAAACGCCCAGCAACCGAACCGAAAGCCAGTTCCTATTCAGAGGAACAATCACTGTCCTCCCAACTACAAAGACACCGATTTGAGGAGGAATTAAAAGAAACGGACGTAGATCACACGCAAAAGCGGATCTTTATACAAAGTGGGACAGGGAAGATCAGCACACTTCCCCCAATCAGAAGGAAAAGAAAACTAGATTTCCAAGACAAGACACCACAAGCAAAAGTGGTAAAGAAGGTAACTCCACC
This sequence comes from Pleurodeles waltl, assembly GCF_031143425.1. Lineage (NCBI taxonomy): Eukaryota > Metazoa > Chordata > Amphibia > Caudata > Salamandridae > Pleurodeles > Pleurodeles waltl. Next base: position 523,967,926 of record NC_090451.1, on the reverse strand, counting down.
ACCCTCAACTCATATATCACTGGCACAGACTCCGCCACAATCACCAGCTCATACCACCATGAGCCAAGATGATCAGGACGCATGGGATCTCTATGACGCTCCAGTATCAGACAATAGCCCTGAGTCGTACCCCACTAAGCCCTCACCGCCTGAGGACAGTATGGCATATGCACAGGTGGTAGCTAGGGCAGCAGTTTCATAATGTATCGCTGCACTCAGAGCCTATCGAGGATGACTTCCTCTTTAACACCCTGTCATCCACCCATAGCAATTATCAAAGCCTTCCTATGCTCACGGGGATGCTAAGGCACGCTAAACAAATTTTTAAGGAGCCAGTGAAAAGCAGAGCAATAACTCCAAGGGTGGAGAAGAAATACAAGGCACCGCCCACAGACCCTGCTTTTATTACATCACAACTGACACCAGATTCAGTTGTCGTAGGAGCAGCTCGTAAAAGAGCCAACTCACACACATCAGGCGACGCACCACCTCCTGACAAGGAGAGCCGCAAGTTTGATGCAGCGGGGAAAAGGGTTGCAGCACAAGCTGCAAATCAATGGCGCATCGCCAACTCGCAGGCACTCCTAGCGCGATATGATAGAGCCCATTGGGACGAGATGCAGCATCTCATCGAACACCTCCCAAAAGAATTCCAAAAACGGTCAAAACAAGTGGTTGAAGAGGGACAGAACATTTCCAACAACCAAATCCGTTCTTCTATGGATGCAGCAGATACAGCTGCAAGAACAATAAATACTGCTGTAACAATAAGGAGGCACGCATGGCTGCGCACATCCGGCTTCAAACCCGTGATACAGCAGGCAGTGTTTAATATGCCGTTCAATGAACAACAATTGTTTGGCCCAGAAGTGGACACTGCAATTGAAAAATTAAAGAAAGACACTGATACAGCTAAAGCCATGGGCGCACTCTATTCCCCGCAGGGCAGAGGCACATTTGGCACATTTCGTAAAACCACTTTCAGAGGAGGGTTTCGAGGTCAAGCCACACAAGCCAGCACCTCACAAACAACACCGCCTACCTACCAGGGACAATACCAAAGGGGAGGCTTTCGAGGCCAATACAAAGGGGGCCAATTCCCAAGAAACCGAGGAAAATGTCAAGGTCCATAAACCCCTCAAAACAAGCAGTGACTCACAGGTCACTCAACCCCTTCACACAACACCAGTGGGGGGAAGACAAAGCCAGTTCTACAAATCTTGGGAGGAAATAACAACAGACACTTGGGTCTTAGCAATTATCCAACATGGTTATTGCATAGAATTTCTCCAACTCCCTCCAAACGTCCCACCGAAAACACACAATATGTCAAAACAGCATTTAGACCTTCTAGGACTAGAAGTCCAGGCATTACTGCAAAAAGACGCAATAGAATTAGTACCAGGTCCACAAAAGAACACAGGAGTTTACTCACTGTACTTTCTAATACCCAAAAAAGACAAAACTCTAAGACCAATATTAGATCTCAGAACACTAAACACCTACATCAAATCAGACCACTTTCACATGGTGACATTACAAGACGTAATCCCACTGCTGAAACAGCAAGACTACATGACAACATTAGATCTAAAAGATGCGTATTTCCATATACCGATACATCCCTCGCACAGGAAATACCTAAGGTTCGTATTCAAAGGAATACACTACCAATTCAAAGTGTTGCCATTCGGAATAACAACAGCGCCAAGAGTCTTTACAAAGTGTCTAGCAGTGGTAGCTGCACACATCAGGAGGCAGCAAATACACGTGTTCCCGTACCTAGACGATTGGCTAATCAAGACCAACTCGCTAACAAAGTGTTCACACCACACAGATTATGTTATACAAACCCTTTACAAGCTGGGTTTCTCCATCAACTATGCAAAGTCACACCTTGTGCCGTGTCAAACACAGCATAACTTAGGAGCGACAATCAACACAACAAAAGGGATAGCCACTCCAAGTCCACAAAGGGTTCAAAATTTTCACAAGGTGATACAAGCCATGTATCCAAATCAAAAGATACATGCAAAAATGGTATTAAAACTCCTAGGCATGATGTCCTCATGCATAGCCATTGTCCCAAACGCAAGATTGCACATGTGGCCCTTACGACAGTGCCTAGCATCACAATGGTCACATGCACAGGGTCAACTTCTAGATCTGGTGTTGATAGACCGCCAAACATACATCTCGCTTCTATGGTGGAACAGTACAAATTTAAACCAAGGGCGGCCTTTCCAAGACCCAGTGCCACAATACGTGATAACAACAGATGCTTCCATGACAGGGTGGGGAGCACACCTCAGTCAACACAGCATCCAAGGACAATGGGACGTACATCAAAGAAAGTTTCATATAAATCACCTAGAACTGTTAGCAGTATTTCTAGCATTGAAAGCATTCCAACCCATGATAACTCACAAATACATTCTTGTCAAAACAGACAACATGACGACAATGTATTATTTAAACAAACGGGGGGACACACTCGACACAGTTGTGTCTCCTAACACAAAAAATATGGCATTGGGCAATTCACAACCACATTCGACTAATAGCACAATTTATTCCAGGGATCCAGAACCAGCTAGCAGACAATCTCTCTCGGGATCACCAACAGGTCCACGAATGGGAAATTCACCCCCAAATCCTGAAAAATTACTTCCAAATTTGGGGAACACCTCAAATAGATCTATTTGCAACAAAAGAAAACGCAAAATGCCAAAACTTGTCATCCAGGTACCCACACCGGCAATCCCAAGGCAATGCTCTATGGATGAATTGGTCAGGGATATTTGCGTATGCTTTTCCCCCTCTCCCTCTCCTTCCATATCTGGTAAACAGATTGAGTCAAAACAAACTCAAACTCATACTGATAGCACCAACATGGGCAAGACAACCTTGGTATACCACACTACTAGACCTGTCAGTAGTACCTCATGTCAAACTACCCAACAGGCCAGATCTGTTAACACAACACAAACAACAGATCAGGCATCCAAACCCTGCATCGCTGAATCTAGCGATTTGGCTCCTGAAATCCTAGAATTTGGACACTTAGGACTCACTCAAGAGTGTATGGAGGTCATAAAACAAGCTAGAAAACCATCCACTAGACACTGCTATGCAAGTAAATGGAAAATATTTGTTTGTTACTGTAGGAAGTTGGCTCTGTATGTGCTATTTCAAAGTAAGGAATAGCATGCACAGAGTCCAAGGGTTCCCCTTAGAGGTAAAATAGTGGTAAGAATAGATAATACTAATGCTCTATTTTGTGGTAGTGTGGTCGAGCAGTAGGCTTATCCAAGGAGTAGTGTTAAGCATTTGTTGTACATACACATAGACAATAAATGAGGTACACACACTCAGAGACAAATCCAGCCAATAGGTTTTTGTATAGAAAAATATCTTTTCTTAGTTTATTTTAAGAACCACAGGTTCAAATTCTACATGTAATAGCTCAATCGAAAGGTATTGCAGGTAAGTACTTTAGGAACTTCAAATCATCAAAATTGCATGTATACTTTTCAAGTTATTCACAAATAGCTGTTTTAAAAGTGGACACTTAGTGCAATTTTCACAGTTCCTAGGGGAGGTAAGTTTTGGTTAGTTTTACCAGGTAAGTAAGACACTTACAGGGCTTAGTTCTTGGTCCAAGGTAGCCCACCGTTGGGGGTTCAGAGCAACCCCAAAGTCACCACACCAGCAGCTCAGGGCCGGTCAGGTGCAGAGTTCAAAGTGGTGCCCAAAACACATAGGCTAGAATGGAGAGAAGGGGGTGCCCCGGTTCCGGTCTGCTTGCAGGTGAGTACCCGCGTCTTCGGAGGGCAGACCAGGGGGGTTTTGTAGGGCACCGGGGGGGACACAAGTCCACACAGAAATTTCACCCTTAGCAGCGCGGGGGCGGCCGGGTGCAGTGTAGAAACAAGCGTCGGGTTTGTAATGGAAGTCAATGGGAGATCTAGGGATCTCTTCAGCGCTGCAGGCAGGCAAGGGGGGGGTTCCTCGGGGAAACCTCCACTTGGGCAAGGGAGAGGGACTCCTGGGGGTCACTCCTCCAGTGAAAGTCCGGTCCTTCAGGTCCTGGGGGCTGCGGGTGCAGGGTCTCTCCCAGGTGTCGGGACTTAGGATTCAAAGAGTCGCGGTCAGGGGAAGCCTCGGGATTCCCTCTGCAGGCGGCGCTGTGGGGGCTCAGGGGGGACAGGTTTTTGTACTCACAGTCTTAGAGTAGTCCTGGGGTCCCTCCTGAGGTGTTGGATCGCCACCAGCCGAGTCGGGGTCGCCGGGTGCAGTGTTGCAAGTCTCACGCCTTTCGCGGGGAGCTTGCAGGGTTCTTTAAAGCTGCTGGAAACAAAGTTGCAGCCTTTCTTGGAGCAGGTCCGCTGTCCTCGGGAGTTTCTTGTCTTTTCGAAGCAGGGGCAGTCCTCAGAGGATGTCGAGGTCGCTGGTCCCTTTGGAAGGCGTCGCTGGAGCAGGATCTTTGGAAGGCAGGAGACAGGCCGGTGAGTTTCTGGAGCCAAGGCAGTTGTCGTCTTCTGGTCTTCCTCTGCAGGGGTTTTTCAGCTAGGCAGTCCTTCTTCTTGTAGTTGCAGGAATCTAATCTTCTAGGGTTCAGGGTAGCCCTTAAATACTAAATTTAAGGGCGTGTTTAGGTCTGGGGGGTTAGTAGCCAATGGCTACTAGCCCTGAGGGTGGGTACACCCTCTTTGTGCCTCCTCCCAAGGGGAGGGGGTCACAATCCTAACCCTATTGGGGGAATCCTCCATCTGCAAGATGGAGGATTTCTAAAAGTCAGAGTCACCTCAGCTCAGGACACCTTAGGGGCTGTCCTGACTGGCCAGTGACTCCTCCTTGTTGCTTTCTTTGTTCCCTCCAGCCTTGCCGCCAAAAGTGGGGGCCGTGGCCGGAGGGGGCGGGCAACTCCACTAAGCTGGAGTGCCCTGCTGGGCTGTGACAAAGGGGTGAGCCTTTGAGGCTCACCGCCAGGTGTCACAGCTCCTGCCTGGGGGAGGTGTTAGCATCTCCACCCAGTGCAGGCTTTGTTACTGGCCTCAGAGTGACAAAGGCACTCTCCCCATGGGGCCAGCAACATGTCTCTGGTGTGGCAGGCTGCTGGAACTAGTCAGCCTACACAGACAGTCGGTTAAGTTTCAGGGGGCACCTCTAAGGTGCCCTCTGTGGTGTATTTTACAATAAAATGTACACTGGCATCAGTGTGCATTTATTGTGCTGAGAAGTTTGATACCAAACTTCCCAGTTTTCAGTGTAGCCATTATGGTGCTGTGGAGTTCGTGTTTGACAGACTCCCAGACCATATACTCTTATGGCTACCCTGCACTTACAATGTCTAAGGTTTTGTTTAGACACTGTAGGGGTACCATGCTCATGCACTGGTACCCTCACCTATGGTATAGTGCACCCTGCCTTAGGGCTGTAAGGCCTGCTAGAGGGGTGTCTTACCTATACTGCATAGGCAGTGAGAGGCTGGCATGGCACCCTGAGGGGAGTGCCATGTCGACTTACTCGTTTGGGCCTCACTAGCACACACAAGCTGGCAAGCAGTGTGTCTGTGCTGAGTGAGAGGTCTCCAGGGTGGCATAAGACATGCTGCATCCCTTAGAGACCTTCCTTGGCATCAGGGCCCTTGGTACTAGAAGTACCAGTTACAAGGGACTTATCTGGATGCCAGGGTCTGCCAATTGTGGATACAAAAGTACAGGTTAGGGAAAGAACACTGGTGCTGGGGCCTGGTTAGCAGGCCTCAGCACACTTTCAATTGTAAACATAGCATCAGCAAAGGCAAAAAGTCAGGGGGCAACCATGCCAAGGAGGCATTTCCTTACAGTTACTGTCATAATAATCAAATTCAACCATTGCATGCATCTCCAAAAGATGTAGTAGGGTATTTCCTACATTTGCAAAAGTCAAATCTAGCTTTCTCTTCCATAAAGATTCATCTTGCAGCAATATCTGCATACCTGCAAATTACTCATTCAACTTCCCTATTTAGAATACCTGTCATAAAAGCGTTTATGGAAGGACTAAAAAGAATTATACCACCAAGGACACCACCTGTTCCTTCATGGAACCTCAATATTGTCTTAACAAGACTCATGGGCCCACCTTTCGAACCCATGCATTCTTGCGAAATGCAATACCTAACGTGGAAAGTTGCATTTCTCGTTGCCATTACATCTCTAAGAAGAGTAAGTGAATGTAAAGAAATGGCTCCCTGTTGCAGTTACCCCCCACTTTTTGCCTGATACTGATGCTGACTTGACTGAGAAGTGTGCTGGGACCCTGCTAACCAGGCCCCAGCACCAGTGTTCTTTCACCTAAAATGTACCATTGATTCCACAATTGGCACACCCTGGCATCCAGATAAGTCCCTGGTAACTGGTACCTCTGGTACCAAGGGCCCTGATGCCAGGGAAGGTCTCTAAGGGCTGCAGCATGTATTATGCCACCCTAAGAGACCCTTCACTCAGCACAGACCCACTGCTTACCAGCTTGTGTGTGCTAGTGAGAACAAAATGAGTAAGTCGACATGGCACTCCCCTCAGGGTGCCATGCCAGCCTCTCACTGCCTATGCAGTATAGGTAAGACACCCCTCTAGCAGGCCTTACAGCCCTAAGGCAGGGTGCACTATACCATAGGTGAGGGTACCAGTGCATGAGCACTGTGCCCCTACAGTGTCTAAGCAAAACCTTAGACATTGTAAGTGCAGGGTAGCCATAAGAGTATATGGTCTGGGAGTCTGTTTTACACGAACTCCACAGCACCATAATGGCTACACTGAAAACTGGGAAGTTTGGTATCAAACTTCTCAGCACAATAAATGCACACTGATGCCAGTGTACATTTTATTGCAAAATACACCCCAGAGGGCACCTTAGAGGTGCCCCCTGAAACTTAACCGACTATCTGTGTAGGCTGACTAGTTCCAGCAGCCTGCCACACTATAGACATGTTGCTGGCCCCATGGGGAGAGTGCCTTTGTCACTCTGAGGCCAGTAACAAAGCCTGCACTGGGTGGAGATGCTAACACCTCCCCCAGGCAGGAGCTGTAACACCTGGCGGTGAGCCTCAAAGGCTCACCCCTTTGTCACAGCCCAGCAGGGCACTCCAGCTTAGTGGAGTTGCCCGCCCCCTCCGGCCACGGCCCCCACTTTTGGCGGCAAGGCTGGAGGGAACAAAGAAAGCAACAAGGAGGAGTCACTGGCCAGTCAGGACAGCCCCTAAGGTGTCCTGAGCTGAGGTGACTCTAACTTTTAGAAATCCTCCATCTTGCAGATGGAGGATTCCCCCAATAGGGTTAGGAGTGTGACCCCCTCCCCTTGGGAGGAGGCACAAAGAGGGTGTACCCACCCTCAGGGCTAGTAGCCATTGGCTACTAACCCCCCAGACCTAAACACGCCCTTAAATTTAGTATTTAAGGGCTACCCTGAACCCTAGAAAATTAGATTCCTGCAAACAACAAGAAGGACTGCCCAGCTGAAAACCCCTGCAGAGGAAGACCAGAAGACAACAACTGCCTTGGCTCCAGAAACTCACCGGCCTGTCTCCTGCCTTCCAAAGAACTCTGCTCCAGCGACGCCTTCCAAAGGGACCAGCGACCTCTGAATCCTCTGAGGACTGCCCTGCTTCGACGACGACATGAAACTCCCGAGGACAGCGGACCTGCTCCAAAAAGACTGCAACTTTGTTTCAAGAAGCAGCTTTAAAGAACCCTGCAGCTCCCCGCAAGAAGCGTGAGACTTGCAACACTGCACCCGGCGACCCCGACTCGGCTGGTGGAGAACCAACACCTCAGGAAGGACCCCCGGACTACTCTACGACTGTGAGTACCAAAACCTGTCCCCCCTGAGCCCCCACAGCGCCGCCTGCAGAGGGAATCCCGAGGCTTCCCCTGACCGCGACTCTCTGAAACCTAAGTCCCGACGCCTGGAAACGACCCTGCACCCGCAGCCCCCAGGACCTGAAGGACCGGACTTTCACTGCAGAAGTGACCCCCAGGAGTCCCTCTCCCTTGCCCAAGTGGAGGTTTCCCCGAGGAAGCCCCCCCCTTGCCTGCCTGCAGCACTGAAGAGATCCCTTGATCTCTCATTGACTAACATTGCGAACCCGACGCTTGTTCTAACACTGCACCCGGCCGCCCCCGCGCCGCTGAGGGTGAAATTTCTGTGTGGGCTTGTGTCCCCCCCGGTGCCCTACAAAACCCCTCTGGTCTGCCCTCCGAAGACGCGGGTACTTACCTGCTGGCAGACTGGAACCGGGGCACCCCCTTCTCTCCATTGAAGCCTATGCGTTTTGGGCACCACTTTGAACTCTGCACCTGACCGGCCCTGAGCTGCTGGTGTGATAACTTTGGGGTTGCTCTGAACCCCCAACGGTGGGCTACCTTGGACCAAGAACTGAACCCTGTAAGTGTCTTACTTACCTGGTAAAACTAACAAAAACTTACCTCCCCCAGGAACTGTGAAAATTGCACTAAGTGTCCACTTTTAAAATAGCTATTTGTGAATAACTTGAAAAGTATACATGCAATGGAAATGATTCAAAGTTCCTAATGTACTTACCTGCAATACCTTTCAAACAAGATATTACATGTTAAATTTGAACCTGTGGTTCTTAAAATAAACTAAGAAAAGATATTTTTCTACAACAAAACCTATTGGCTGGATTTGTCTCTGAGTGTGTGTACCTCATTTATTGTCTATGTGTATTTACAACAAAAGCTTAACACTACTCCTTGGATAAGCCTACTGCTCGACCACACTACCACAAAATAGAGCATTGGTATTATCTCTTTTTACCACTATTTTACCTCTAAGGAGAACCCTTGGACTCTGTGCATGCTATTCCTTACTTTGAAATAGCACATACAGAGCCAACTTCCTACAGTGAAATTCAGGCGTTTACTATACAAGAACCATTTATTCAAATACACAAAAATAAGGTAGTTCTAAGAGCCAACCCAAAATTCTTACCAAAGGTTATCTCACTGTTCCACTTAAATCAAACAGTAGAATTACCAGTGTACTTCCCACAGCCAGACACAATAGCTGAAAGAGCACTACATACATTAGACATCAAAAGAGCACTAATGTAATACATTGACAGAACAAAACTAATTAGGAAAACAAAACAACTATTTATTGCATTTCAAAAACCTCATACAGGAAATCCAATATCAAAACAAGGTATAGCCAGGTGTATAGTTAGATGCATCCAAACCTGCTATCTTAAAGCAAAAAGAGAGCTGCCTATTACACCAAAGGCACACTCAACCAGAAAGAAAGGTTCTACCATGGCCTTTCTAGGAAATATTCCAATGAACGAAATATGTAAGGCAGCAACATGGTCTACGCCTCACACATTTGCTAAGCACTACTGTGTAGATGTGTTATCTGCACAACAAGCCACAGTAGGTCAAGCTGTACTAAGAACTTTATTTCAAACTACTTCCACTCCTACAGGCTGAACCATCGCTTTTGGGGAGATAACTGCTTACTAGTCTATGCAAAGCATGTGTATCTGCAGCTACACATGCCACCGAACGGAAAATGTCACTTACCCAGTGTACATCTGTTCGTGGCATTAGTCGCTGCAGATTCACATGCGCCCACCCGCCTCCCCGGGAGCCTGTAGCCGTTTGGAAGTAATCTTCAACATTTGTACATTTGTAAATATATTATTTTAATCTTCATTTTGTACATACTTATTCATTCCATTGCATGGGCACTATTACTAGCATACACAACTCCTACCTCACCCTCTGCGGGGAAAACAATCTAACATGGAGTCGACGCCCATGTGCAATGGAACCAAAGGAGGAGGAGTCCCTCGGTCTCGTGACTCGAAAAGACTTCTTCGAAGAAAAACAACTTGTAACACTCCGACCCAACACCAGACGGCGGACTATGCAAAGCATGTGAATCTGCAGCGACTAATGCCACGAACAGATGTACACTGGGTAAGTGACATTTTCCTTTTCAATACAATTTTGACATTTTACTGGGACATACCCCATTTTTACTATTTTTTGTGCTTTCAGCCTCCTTCTAGTTAGTGACCAAAATGGGTGAGAAACCAATGCTGGATCCCAGAAAGCTAAACATTTCTGAAAAGTAGACAAAATTCTGAATTCCGCAAGGGTCATTTGTGTAGATCCTACAAGTATTTCCTACAGAAAATAACAGCTGAAATAAAGAAATATTGAAGGTGAAAAAAACAGCCATTTTTCTCCACGTTTTACTCTAACTTTTTCCTGCGATGTCAGATTTTTTAAAGCAATATACCGTTGCGTCATCTGGACTCCTCTAGTTGCGGGGATAGATAGGGCTTGTAGGTTCATCAAGAACTCTAGGTACCCAGAGCCAATAAATGAACTGTACCTTACAATGGGATTTAATTCTATACTGGGTATACAGCAATTCATTTGCTGAAATATAAAAAGTGAAAAATAGGTATGAAGAAAACCTTTGTATTTTCAAAATGGCCACAAGATAAGGTGTTGAGAAGCAGTGGTTATTTGCACATCTCTGAATTCCGGAGTGCCCATACTAGCATGTGAATTACAGGGCATTTCTCAAATAGATGTCTTTTTTACACACTGCCTTACATTTGGAAGGCAAAAATGTAGAGAAAGACAAGGGGCAATAACACTTGTTTTGTTATTCTGTGTTCCCCCGGGTCTCCGTATACAAATGGTACCTCAATTGTGTGGGTAGGACTAGTGCCCGTGACAGGAAATGCCCCAAAACACAACGTGGACATATCACATTTTTTCACAGAAAACAGAGGTGTTTTTTACAAAGTGCCTACCTGTGGATTTTGGCCTCTAGCTCAGCCGGCACCTGGGAAAACCTAGCAAACCAGCGCATTTTTTAAAGCTAGACACCTAGGGGAATCCAAGATGGGGTGACTTGTGGGGCTCTGACCAGGTTCTGTTACCCAGAATCCTTTGCAAATCTAAAAATTTGACCAAAAAAATACCTTTTCCTCATTTCGGTGACAGAAAGTTCTGGAATCAGAGAGGAGCCACAGATGTCCTCCCACCCAGCGTTCCCCCAAGTCTCCCGCTAAAAATGGTACCTCACTGGTGTGGGTAGACCTAGCACCCACGAAAGGAAATGCCCCAAAACACTATCTGAACACATCAAAATAATCAAATATAAAACGACCTGTTTTTGCAGGGGGGCGCCTGGGTTTTTGGTCCTGGGCTCAGCAGCCTTCTAGGGAAACCTACCAAACCCAGACATTTCTGAAAACTAGACACCCGAGGTAGTCCAGTGAGGTGTAACTTGAGTGGATCCCCCAATGTTTTCTTACCCAGAATCCTCCGCAAACCTCAAATTTAGCTAAAGAATCTCATTTTCCCCACATTTCTGTGTGTGATCACCACACTAGGACACATTTCATACCACCCAATATTCCCCTCAGTCTCCCAATAAAAATGATACCTCATTTGTGTAGGTGGGCCAAGTGCTTGTGAAATGGAAGAGCCAAAAACATGTCGATATTGAGGGGGAACAAAGGGGGGTCCAAAAGGGCATTTTGCAAAAAAACATTTTTAAGCTGACAAGTGCAGCAGAATTTTTATAGGTATAGATGAGACAATGCTGGGTGGTAGGAATTTTGTGGATTCCTGCAGATTCTGGAAGGTTCCATCACAAAAACATGGGAAAAATGTGTGATTTCCAGCAAAGTTTGAGGTTTGCAGGGGATTGTGGGTACAAAAATGGTGCGGGGTGCATGTGAAACACACCACCCTGGAATCACCCAGATGTTTATTTTTCAGATGTCTGTCTTGTGGATTTTTCTACATGGCAGCATCCCAAAGTCCATAAAGTGCAGCCCTCACCATTCCAAGTGGGACGATTTTGAGAGTAAGCCAAGTTCTCATGGCCCAAATGTAAAACTAAAACCCAAAATAATCAAATGTCTTCTTGCTGGCTGTGGGATGAGATGTTTGAGTGCGGGGGAGAGCTGAAAGACTGTTACCCCCTTCAGTTGTGGTGGGGGCGTAACCAGGCCCATACTCGTTGGTAGCCACCACCCCAATATTTTCATTTATTTTTTTATTCCCTGGCATCTAGTAGACTTTCTGCTCCCCCCCTCCCTGCCCCTCCCCCCCCCCCCCCAGTTGTGGATCAGGGGTAATTGCCCTATATGCCCACTAGTGGGCCAAAAAACTTTGGTCCCATTTATTTGGGGTGGGGGTATGGCCATACCCCCATCCACTTATTTGTGTAAAGAAAAAAAACTTCCCTGGCCTTTGGTGGGCTTTCTGCCCCCCCTCGGGGTGGATGGGCCTTTAAAAAATAGGCCCATCTGCCCCCAATGGGGAGCAGATATGGCCAACAGTAATGTGTGGGGAGCGACCCTTACCCAAGGGGCTGCCTCCCTAAAGAAAACACACGCATACACACACACCAATCCCTGGTGCCTAAGTAGTTTCTTCCCCCATGGGGGCAGGTTGGCCTAACAAAAATTGGCCGATCTGCCCCCAAGGGGGGCAGAAATGGTCTAAATATAATTTGCCTCCTAGGGGAGCGACCCTTTCCTAAGAGGTCGCTTCCCACCTCTTAAAAAAAATAAAATCCCCGGTGTAAATCCCTGGTGTCTAGTGGGCGTTTTAGCAGCCAGATTGCTTGCAATCCGGCTGCTAAAACGCTCAGAGACTTCAAAGGGAAGGAAATTAATGTTCAATGGCATATGTTGCTGCAGATACACATGTTTGGCACAGTCCGCTGCCTGGTGTTGGGCTCGGAGTATTACAAGTTGTTTTTCTTCGAAGAAGTCTTTTTTGGTCACGGACCGAAGGACTCCTCCCTCTTCGGCTCCATTGCGCATGGGCGTCGACTCCATCTTAGATTGTTTTTTTCCGCTGTCGGGTTCGGACGTATTCCTTTTCGCTCCGTGTTTCGGTTCGGAAAGTTAGTCAGAATCTCGGAAGAAAGCGTCGGTATTGTTCCGTTCGGTATCGGGATAGTTAGGTACATCGACACCGATCATCGGAAGACTTTAGGGTAGCTTCGATTCCCCCATCGGGGCCTGGTCGGCCCGACCGCGTGCGACATCGAAGCCGATGGAACGGACCCCGTTCCGTTTCTGCCCAAAATGTCACAGTAAGTATCCTTATACAGATCAGCACTTGGTCTGTAACTTGTGCTTGTCCCCCGAGCACAAGGAGGATACCTGTGAGGCCTGTCGAGCCTTCCGGTCCAGAAAAACACTCCGGGACCGAAGAGCCAGGCGTCTACAAATGGCGTCCACGCCGACAAAACGTTTCGACGACTAAGAGGAAACATTCTCGGTTCCGGACTCAGAATCCGGAGACTCCGACGTCGAACAACAGCAACAAACTGTGAGTAAGACGTCGAAAAGTAAAACCATCGAGAAAACGAAAGCCCAGGGGACGCCACTGCCATCAGGCCATGGCTCGACCCATAAAACAGGCGACCCGTCGAAGGCGCCGAAAAAGGGCACGCCCATAGCGAAGACACCCGACTCCGGTCGAGGGACCGCCATGGAGCAACCTCGGAGCCGAGATAGCGGCTCCGAGAGACAAAAACAAGATACCGGCACCGAAAAACATCGGCACCGAGAATCCATGCCGAAAGGAACAAAAATTCTGTCGGTGCCAAAACCGAAAAAAGATTCTCTCTCGGCGCCGAAAAATACCACACCTTCATCCTACACAGAGGAACAAGGAATGAGTGGCCAGATGCACAAATTTGGACAAGAGCTCCAAAGTGTAGAATCAGACTACACACAAAAGAGACTGCACATCCAGCAAGACACAGGGAAGATATCAACCCTTCCCCCAATAATGAGGAAAAGAAGGATCAGTCTCCTCAAGGATGACGCACAACCACAAGCCAAAGTGGTTAAAAAAGTCACGTCTCCGCCCTCTCCACCACAACAGGCATCGCCGGCACAAACACCGCCACAAATGCACTCACCAGCGCAAAATACCATAAGTCAAGATAATCAGGATCAAGACGCTTGGGACCTATACGACACCCCAGTGCCGGACAATGATCCAGATTCATACCCCACAAAGCCGTCACCGCCAGAGGACAGTACCTCATACTCACAACTGATGGCTAGGGCTGCAGAATTCCACAATGTCCAACTGCATTCCGATCCTATAGAGGATGATTTTTTATTTAACACCCTCTCGGCTACACATAGCCAATATCAATGTCTCCCAATGCTACCAGGGATGTTACGGCACGCAAAACAAATTTTTGAAGAGCCCGTAAAATCAAGAGCCATCACCCCAAGGGTGGATAAAAAATACAAACCACCACCCACAGATCCAGTGTTTATTACTTCGCAGTTACCACCTGACTCCGTAGTAGTAGGGGCAGCTCGCAAAAGAGCAAATTCCCATACATCTGGTGACGCCCCACCTCCGGACAAAGAAAGCAGAAAATTTGATGCGGCAGGAAAAAGAGTAGCATCACAGGCAGCCAACCAGTGGCGCATCGCAAATTCTCAAGCGCTGCTGGCCAGATATGACCGCGCTCACTGGGATGAGATGCAACTTCTCGTAGACCATCTTCCCCAAGAATACCAAAAAAGGGCGCAGCAAATAGTTGAAGAGGGACAAACGATCTCAAACAATCAAATCCGCTCTTCACTGGACGCAGCCGATACTGCAGCGAGAACAGTCAACACTGCTGTCACCATAAGGAGACACGCTTGGCTCCGCACTTCAGGCTTCAAACCTGAAATCCAGCAGGCTGTCCTTAATATGCCCTTCAACGAAAAACAACTTTTTGGCCCTGAAGTGGACACAGCCATTGAAAAACTAAAAAAGGACACAGACACGGCCAAGGCCATGGGCGCACTCTACTCCCCGCAGAGCAGAGGCTCTTTTAGAAAAACTCCATTTAGAGGGGGGTTTCGTGGCCAACCCACAGACACCACCAGCCAACAAACAAGAACCCCACCATATCAGGGTTCCTTCCAAAGGGGAGGTTTCAGGGGATATAGAGGGGGTCAATTCCCAAGGAGTAGGGGAAGATTCCAGACTCCAAAAACACCTCCACCTAAACAGTGACTTTCAAGTCACGCAACCCCTTCACTCAACACCAGTGGGGGGAAGACTAAGCCAATTCTACCAATCTTGGCAACAGATTACAACAGACAATTGGGTATTAGCAATAATCCAACATGGCTATTGCATAGAATTCCACAAATTCCCACCAAACATCCCTCCCAAAACACGCAAAATGTCACCACAACATTTAGAACTTTTAGGACTAGAAGTTCAAGCACTACTGCAAAAGGATGCAATAGAGTTAGTACCAGTACAACAAAAAAACACAGGAGTTTACTCCCTGTACTTTCTAATTCCAAAAAAAGTCAAAACATTAAGACCAATATTAGATCTCAGGACACAAAATACCTACATCATATCGGACCATTTTCACATGGTCACAATACAAGACATCATTCCACTGCTCAAACAGCAAGATTACATGACCACATTAGACCTAAAGGATGCGTACTTTCATATACCAATACACCCTTCTCACAGAAAGTACCTACGGTTCGTATTCAAAGGAATACATTACCAATTCAAAGTGTTGCCATTCGGAATAACAACTGCACCAAGAGTGTTCACAAAATGTCTAGCAGTAGTAGCAGCACACATCAGGAGACAACAGATACATGTGTTCCCTTACCTAGACGATTGGCTAATCAAGACCAACACAGTAAAAAAATGTGCAAACGACACCACATGTGTCGTACAAACCCTTCACAAACTGGTGTTTTCCATCAACTATACAAAATCACACCTAGAACCGTGTCAGACACAACAATATCTAGGAGCAACCATCAACACATCAAAGGGAATTGCCACTCCAAGTCCACAAAGAGTGCAGGCATTCCACAAGGTAATAAGTGCTATGTTTCCAAACCAAAAGATACAAGCAAAATTGGTGCTAAAACTTCTAGGCATGATGTCATCATGCATAGCCATTGTCCCAAACGCAAGACTACACATGCGACCCTTACAACAGTGCCTAGCATCACAATGGTCACAGGCACAGGGTCAACTTCAAGATCTGGTGTTGGTAGACCGCCAAACATACCTCTCGCTTCTATGGTGGAACAGCAAAAATTTAAACAAAGGGCGGACATTTCAGGACCCAGTGCCTCAATACGTTATAACAACAGATGCTTCCATGACAGGGTGGGGAGCACACCTCAATCACCACAGCATTCAAGGACAATGGGATATACACCAAACAAAATTTCATATCAATTACCTAGAACTGTTAGCAGTATTTCTAGCGTTAAAAGCCTTTCAACCCATAATAACACACAAATACATTCTTGTCAAAACAGACAACATGACAACAATGTATTATTTAAACAAACAAGGAGGAACACACTCAACACAATTGTGCCTCCTAACACAAAAAATATGGCAGTGGGCGATTCACAACAACATTCGCCTAATAGCACAATTTATTCCAGGAATACAAAACCAACTAGCAGACAACCTTTCGCGAGACCACCAACAAGTCCACGAATGGGAAATTCACCCCCAAGTTCTGAACAAGTACTTTCAAATTTGGGGAACACCCCAGATAGATTTGTTCGCAACAAAAGAAAACTCAAAATGCCAAAACTTCGCACCCAGGTACCCACACCGCGAATCACAAGGCAATGCTCTATGGATGAGTTGGTCAGGGATATTTGCATACGCTTTTCCCCCTCTCCCTCTCCTTCCATATCTAGTAAACAAGTTGAGTCAAAACCAACTCAAACTCAAACTCATACTGATAGCACCCACATGGGCAAGACAACCTTGGTATACAACTCTACTAGACCTTTCACTAGTACCGCATGTCAAACTACCCAACAGACCAGATCTGTTAACACAACACAAACAACAGATCAGGCATCCAAACCCAGCATCATTGAATCTGGCAATTTGGCTCCTGAAATCCTAGAATTCGGACACTTAGACCTCACACAAGAATGCATGGAGGTCATAAAACAAGCTAGAAAATCTTCCACTAGACACTGCTATGCATCTAAGTGGAAAAGATTTGTTTACTACTGCCATACCAATCAAATACAACCATTACATGCCTCTACGAAAGACATAGTAGGATACTTACTACATTTGCAAAAAGCAAATCTCGCTTTTTCATCTATAAAAATACACCTCGCAGCAATATCTGCTTACCTACAAACTACTCATTCATCGTCTCTATTTAGAATACCAGTTATTAAAGCATTCATGGAAGGGCTAAAAAGAATTATACCACCAAGAACACCACCAGTTCCTTCATGGAATCTTAACATCGTCTTAACAAGACTCATGGGTCCACCTTTCGAACCCATGCATTCCTGTGAAATGCAATATCTAACCTGGAAAGTCGCATTTCTCATTGCCATCACATCCCTCAGAAGAGTAAGTGAAATACAGGCATTTACCATACAAGAACCATTTATTCAAATACACAACAATAAAATAGTTCTAAGAACAAATCCAAAATTTCTGCCAAAAGTTATCTCACCATTCCATTTAAATCAAACCGTAGAATTGCCAGTGTTCTTCCCACAACCAAATTCCGTGGCTGAAAGGGCACTACATACATTAGACATCAAAAGAGCACTAATGTACTACATTGACAGAACAAAGCTAATCAGGAAAAAAAAACAACTGTTCATAGCTTTTCAAAAACCACACATAGGAAATCCAATCTCTAAACAAGGCATTGCTAGATGGATAGTCAGATGTATTCAAACATGCTATCTTAAAGCCAAAAGAGAATTGCCTATTACACCAAAGGCTCACTCAACCAGAAAGAAAGGGGTTACAATGGCCTTTCTAGGAAACATTCCTATGAGCGAAATATGTAAGGCTGCAACCTGGTCTACGCCTCATACGTTTACTAAACACTACTGTGTAGACGTACTAAATGCACAACAAGCTACAGTGGGCCAAGCTGTACTAAGAACATTATTCCAAACTACTTCAACTCCTACAGGCTAAACCACCGCTTTTAGGGGAGGTAACTGCTTTATAGTCTACGCCAAACATGTGTATCTGCAGCAACATATGCCATTGAACTGAAAATGTCACTTACCCAGTGTACATCTGTTCGTGGCATTAGTCGCTGCAGATTCACATGTACCCTCCCACCTCCCCGGGAAGCCTGTAGCCGTTTAGAAGTAGATCATAAATCTTAAACATTTGTACATTTGTAAATAATTATTATAAACTCTTAACGTACATACATATTCACTCCATTGCATGGGCACTATTTATAGCAAACCACTCCATCCTCACCCTCTGCGGGGAAAACAATCCAAGATGGAGTCGACGCCCATGCGCAATGGAGCCGAAGAGGGAGGAGTCCTTCGGTCCCGTGACCAAAAAAGACTTCTTCGAAGAAAAACAACTTGTAATACTCCGAGCCCAACACCAGGCAGCGGACTGTGCCAAACATGTGAATCTGCAGCGACTAATGCCACGAACAGATGTACACTGGGTAAGTGACATTTTCATTCCTTCCCTTTGAAGCCTCTCCGTCCTCCTCCACGTGATGGGAAGAGAAATGCTTTGCATTTCTCTTCCGTCCAGCGCAATGGGAGGAGGGGGTGGGGGGGGGGGGGTGTTTCGGGGGTGGAAGGGGAAGGGCTTCCCCTTCCATCCCTGCTAGCGCTCCCTCTGGGTTCTGTTCCTTAGGACGTAACCATTTCGTCCTGGGCACAGAAGGGGATTAAAAAAACACAACAAACATATTTCCCCTGGTGTCCAGTGGATTTAGTGTGCTCAACTTTTCCACACAAAAAGTACACCCTCAGCAACATGGGGTCGGCCGGGTGCAGTGTGCAAACACGTGTCGGGTTTTAAATAGGTTTCAATGGGAGACCAAGGGGTCTTTTCAGCGATGCAGGCAAGGGGGGGGGGGGGGGGGGGGCTCCTCTGGGTAGCCACCACCTGGGCAAGGGAGAGGGCCTCCTGGGGGTCACTCCTGCACTGGAGTTCGGATCCTTCAGGTCCTGGGGGCTGCAGGTGCAGAGTCTTTACCAGGCATCGGGATCTGAGAAGCAGGCAGTCGCGGTCAGGGGGGGCCTCGGGATTCACTCTGCAGGCGTCGCTGTGGGGGCTCAGGGGGGGGGGGGGCAACTCTGGCTACTCACGGTCTCGCAGTTGCCGGGGTGTCCTCCCTGAAGTGATTGTTCTCCACAAGTCGAGCCGAGGGCATCGGGTGCAGGGTGTCAAGTCTCACGCTTCCGGCGGGAAACGCAAGTAGTTTCAAAGTTGCTTCTTTGTTGCAAAGTTATAGTCTTTGGGGAACAGAGCTGCTGTCCTCGGGAGTTCTTGGTCCTTCTAGATGCAGGGCAGTCCTCTGAGGCTTCAGAGGTCGCTGGTCCCTGGGGAGAGCATCGCTGGAGCAGTGTCTTTAGAAGTGGGGAGACAGGCCGGTAGAGCTGGGGCCAAAGCAGTTGGTGTCTGTCTTCTTAGGTTGCAGGAATCTGAGTTCCTAGGTTCTGGGGAGCCCTTAAATGCTAAATTTAAGGGCGTGTTTAGGTCTGGGGGGTTAGTCGCCAATGGCTACTATCCCTGAGGGTGGGTACACCCTCTTTCTGCCTCCTCCCGAGGGGAGGGGAGGCACATTCCTATCCCTATTGGGGGAATCCTCCATCTGCAAGATGGAGGATTTCTAAAAGTCCGTCACCTCAGCTCAGGACACCTTAGGGGCTGTCCTGACTGGCCAGTGACTCCTCCTTGTTTTTCTCATTATCTCTTCCGGCCTTGCCGCCAAAAGTGGGGCCGTGGCCGGTGGGGGTGGGCAACTCCACTAGCTGGAGTGCCCTGGGGTGCTGTAACAAAGGGGGTGAGCCTTTGAGGCTCACCGCCAGGTGTTACAGTTCCTGCAGGGGGAGGTGTGAAGCACCTCCACCAAGTACAGGCTTTGTTACTAGCCACAGAGTGACAAAGGCACTCTCCCCATGTGGCCAGCAATATGTCTGGTGTGTGGCAGGCTGCTAGAACTAGTCAGCCTACACGGATAGTCGGTTAAGGTTTCAGGGGGCACCTCTAAGGTGCCCTCTGGGGTGTATGTTACAATAAAATGTACACTGGCATCAGTGTGCATTTATTGTGCTGAGAAGTTTGATACCAAACTTCCAGTTTTCAGTGTAGCCATTATGGTGCTGTGGAGTTCGTGTTTGACAGACTCCCAGACCATATACTCTTATGGCTACCCTGCACTTACAAGGTCTAAGGTTTTGCTTAGACACTGTAGGGGCACAGTGCTCATGCACTGGCTCCCTCACCTATGGTATAGTGCACCCTGCCTTAAGGCTGTAAGGCCTGCTAGAGGGGTGACTTATCTATACTGCATAGGCATTGTGAGGTTGGCATGGCACCCTGAGGGGAGTGCCATGTCGACTTACTCGTTTTGTCCTCACTAGCACACACAAGCTGGCAAGCAGTGTGTCTGTGCTGAGTGAGGGGTCCCCAGGGTGGCAAAAGACACGCTGCAGCCCTTAGAGACCTTCCCTGGCATCAGGCCCCTTGGTACCAGAGGTACCAGTTACAAGGGACTTACCTGGATGCCAGGGTGTGCCAATTGTGGAAACAAAAGTACAGGTTAGGGAAAGAACACTGGTGCTGGGGCCTTGTTAGCAGGCCTCAGCACACTTTCAAATCAAAACTTAGCATCAGCAAAGGCAAAAAGTCAGGGGGGTAACGATGCCAAGGAGGCATTTCCTTACAGATATCTACAGCTTCCATTAGAATATATGGACATTGTTAAAAAAAAAAAAAAAAACATAGAAGCCAACAACCACGCTGTGCTACGCAAATAAATAGAAACTGTAGGAAGTTGGCTCTGAATATACTATCTCAAAGTAAGAAATAACATGCACAGAGTCCAAGGGTTCCCCTTAGAGGTAAGATAGTGGCAAAAGTAGATGATTCTAATGCTCTATTTTGTGGTAAGGTGGTCGAGCAGTAGGCTTATCAGAGGGTAGTGTTAAGCATTTGTTGTACACACACACACAGATACACTCAGAGACAATTCCAGGCCAATAGGTTTTTATATAGAAAAATATATTTTCTTAGTTTATTTTAAGAGACACAGGTTCAAGATTTACAATCAATACTTTAAATGAAAGATACTTCAGTCGGGTATCCTAGGAACATTGAATCAACACAATAGCATGTACAATTCTGGCAAAAATGGGAATAAGTTATTTTAAAACTAGACAGCGCAAACTTCAACAGTACCTGGGAGAGTTAAGTATTGGTTAGTTTTGCAGGTAAGTAAACCACCTACAGGGTTCAACGTTGGGTCCAAGGTGGCCCACCGTTGAGGGTTCAGTGCAACCCCAAAGTTACCACACCAGCAGCTCAGGGCCGGTCAGGTGCAGAGGTCAAAGTGGTGCCTAAAACGCATAGGCTTCAATGGAGAAGGGGGGTGCCCTGGTTCCAGTCTGCCAGCAGGTAAGTACCCGCGACTTCGGAGGGCAGACCAGGGGGGTTTTGTAGGGCACCGGGGGTGGGGGGGGGGGGGGGGGGTGGACACAAGTCAGCACAAAAAGTACACCCTCAGCGGCACAGGGGGTGGCTGGGTGCAGAGTGCAAACAGGCATCAGGTTTGCAATAGGTTTCAATGGGAGACCCAGGGGTCTCTTCAGCCAGGCAAGCAAGGAGGCGGGGGGGAGACTCCTCGGGGTAGCCACCACCTGGGCAAGGAAGAGGGCCACCTGGCGGTCGCTCCTGCACTGGAAGTCGGATCCTTCAGGTCCTGGGGGCTGCGGGTGCAGTGTCTTTACCAGGCGTCGGGTTCTTGGAAGCAGGCAGTTGTGGTCAGGGGGAGCCTCGGGATTCCCTCTGCAGGCGTCGCTGGGGGGCTCAGGGGGTAAACTTTGGCTGCTCTCAGTCGCCGGGGAGTCCTCCCTGTAGTGTTTCTCCGCAGGTCGAGCCGGGGGCGTCGGGTGCAGAGTGCAAAGTCTCACGTTTTCGGCGGGAAACGTTGAATCATTTTAAAGTTGTTTCTTTGCAAGTTTTTCGTTTCATTGGAACAGGGCTGCTATCCTCGGAGTTCTTGGTCCTTTTACATGCAGGGTAATCACTTGTTGTTTTTACTTTGTCGCCCTATGTGGGAAGGGTATGCCCAGACGTGGGTCCCGTGCTTCCCATGCCACTGGATTCAAGCTAGCCTGGCTGATGAGGGGCGAAACCAGGAAACCGGTCACAGGATGCTTGTTTCCGGTCCAGTGAGGACCTGGCTTGGCAGTTCGGTCTGGACTGTTCCCATGAGCAACAGGGTCAAGACTGATTTGCATATGGCTGGGTCCAAACTGGGGTGGCATGGTGAGCAAAAGAACGATGGATTAAACCCAGATCTATGACTGGGGGTGAGTGTTTGACAGTGTTCAGCATTCCGTCCATCACTTGTTGTTTTTGCTTAGTCCTGAGGCTTCAGAAGTCGCTGGATACTGGGGGACGCGTCGCTGTTGCAGTTTTTCTTGAAGTGGGGAGACAGGCCGGTAGGGCTGGGGCCAAAGCAGTTGGTGTCTCCGTCTTCTCTGCAGCGCTTCAGGTCAGCAGTCGTCCTTCGTCTTCAGGTTGCAGGAATCTAGTTTCCTGGGTTCTGGGGAGCCCCTAAATACTGAATTTAGGGGTGTGTTTAGGTCTGGGAGGGTAGTAGCCAATGGCTACTGTCCTTGAGGGTGGCTACACCCTCTTTGTGCCCCCTCCCTGATGGAAGGGGGGCACATCCCTATTCCTATTGGGGGAATCCTCCAAAATCAAGATGGAGGATTTCTAAAGGCAGAGGTCACCTCAGCTCAGGACACCTTGGGGGCTGTCCTGACTGGTGGGTGACTCCTCCTTGTTTTTCTCAATATCTCCCCTGTACTTGCCGCCAAAAGAGGGGGCTGTGTCCAGGGGGCGGGCATCTCCACTAGCTGGAGTGCCCTGGGGCATTGTAACACGAAGCCTGAGCCTTTGAGGGTCACTGGTAGATGCTACAGTTCCTGCAGTGGGGAGGTGTGAAGCACCTCCACCCAGAGCAGGCTTTTGTTTCTGTCCTCAAAGCACAAAGGCCCTCACCACATGGGGTCAGAAACTTGTCTCTCAGCAGCAGGCTGGCACAGACCAGTCAGTCCTGCACTGTACAATTGGGTAAAATACAGGGGTGTGTGCATTTTTTAATAAATCCAACACTTGCATCATTGTGGGTTTATTATTCTGAGAAGTTTGATCCCAAACTTGCCAGTATTCAGTGTAGCCATTATGGAGCTGTGGAGTTCGTTTTTGACAAACTCCCAGACCATATACTTATTATGGCCGCAACTGTACTTACAATGTCTAAGAATAGACTTTCTCACTGTAGGGGCATATTGCTCATGCAGCTATGCCCTCACCTGTGGTATAGTGCACCCTGCCTTATGGCTGTAAGGCCTGCTAGAGGTGTGACTTACCTATGCCACAGGCAGTATTTTGTGTGCATGGCATCCTGAGGGGGATGCTATGTCGACTTTGCCTTTTTCTCCCCACCAACACACAAATCTGCAATGGCATTGTGCATGTGTTAGGTGAGGGGTCCCTTAGGGTGGCACAACATATGCTGCAGCCCTCAGGGACCTTCCCTGGTCACAGGGCCCTTGGTACCACTGGTACCTTTTACAAGGGACTTATCTGTGTGCCAGGGGTGTGCCGATTGTGGAAACCATGGTACATTTTAGGTAGAAGAACACTGGTGCTAGGGCCTGGTTAGCAGGGTCCCAGCACACTTCTCAGTCAAGTCCGTATCAGGCAAAAAGTGGGGGGTAACTGCAACAGGGAGCCATTTCCTTAAAAAGGGTAAGTGAAATTCAGGCATTTACTCTAGAAGAACCTGTCTTCCAGGTACACAAAGTAGTACTTGGAACAATCATTTAAAAAAAAATGTCTTTTACCTAAGGTGTTTTCACATCTGTCCGCCAGTGTTATTGCCAGTCTTCTTTCCACAGCCAGACTCTACTGCTGAAAGAGCTCTCCACACTCTTGATATCAAAAGAGCTGTAATGTATTATGTAGAGATAACAAAGGACTTTAGAAAAACTAAACAACTTTTGTTGCTTTCCAACAACCTCCTAAAGGTAATCCCATTTCAAAACAAGGATTAGCTAGATGGATTGTAAAGTGTATTCAAACATGCTACCTCAAAGCAAAAAGGCAGCTATTATTAACTCCAAAAGCACATTCCACTAGGAAAAAGGTGCCTCCATGGCATCCTTAGGAAATATACCAATGGCAGATATATGTAAAGCAGCCACATGGTCCACACCATACATTCACATGCGCCCTCCCTCCTCCGCGGGATCAGGGATCCTGTATTCGTTGTAGTACTTAATTATGTTCATATGTATATAGATTGCATGGACATCTTCTTTACTTTCTCTCTCTCTCTCTGTGTATGGTGTGTATGGTGTGTGAGTATATGTATGTGTGTGAGTATATATATGTGTGTGAGTATATATATGTGTGTGAGTATATGTATGTGTGTGTGTATATGTATGTGTGTGTGTATATGTGTGTATATATGTATATATATATGTGTATGTGTGTTCGATGTCATGTGTAGCTGCAGATACACATGCTTTGCACATCCCACCATCTAGTGTTGGGCTCGGAGTGTTACAAGTTGTTTTTCTTCGAAGAAGTCTTTTTCGAGTCACGAGATCGAGGGACTCCTCCCATTTCGGCTCCATTGCGCATGGGCGTCGACTGCATCTTAGATTGTTTTCTTTCCGCCATCAGGTTCGGACGTGTTCCTTTTCGCTCCGTGTTTCGGTTCGGAAAGTTAGTGAAAATCTCGAAAAATTGGATGGTATTGTTTGCGTTCGGTATCTGGTTAGTTACAACAGATCGACACCGAATTTTGAAGAGCTCCGGTGACCCTTCGGGGTTTTCGATTCCCCGGCGGGGCCTGGTCGGCCCTACCATGTGCGTCTTCAAGGCTAATGGAACGGACCCCATTCCGCTTCTGCCCCGAATGTCACAACAAGTATTCTTCTACAGATCAGCATCTGGTCTGTAATTTGTGTTTGTCTCCAGAACACAGAGGATACCTGTGAGGCCTGTTGAGCGTTTCGGTCGAGGAAGACTTTAAGAGACCGAAGAGCAAGGAGACTTCAAATGGCGTCAGTGCCGACAGGACAACGACACTTGGAGGAAGAGGAAGAAACCTTCTCCATCGTGGATTCGGACGAGGTCGATTTCGAACAGACGCTGAAAACCGTGAGTAAGACGTCACAGAAAACTCACAGCAAAATCGCTAAAGCCCAGGAGACACCACCGCCAGCAGGCCATGGCTTAACCCGAAAAATAAGTGACCGAGCATCGGCACTGAAAAAGGGCATGCATGTGTCGAAGTCATCCGACTCCGGTCGAGATACCGACACAGAGCAGACTTGACCCTGAGACACCGGTTCGGAGCAATCTCGACACCGAGAGGGCGGCACCGAAATGAGTCGGCATCGAGAGATCGTTACGCCGAAAATTAAAAAAGTGTCTTCGGAGCTGAAAAAGAATGCCGAAAGTTTCCATACCGAAACATCCGGCCTCTGAACCGAAATAGAGTTCCTACAACGAAGAACAGGGCCTATCCTCACAGATGCAAGGACACAAATTCAGATAAGAACTGGAGGCAGGGGAGCCAGATTACACCCAAAGAAGGCTCCACATTCAAAAGGACACAGGGAAGATCAGTACTCTCCCTCCAATAAGAATGAAAAGAAAACTTGCCTTCCAAGAGAAAGACAAGCAGCCTCAGGCAAAGGTGGCAAGACAAGTGACTCCGCCAGTCTCTCCACAACGCTCACCACAACTATCACCAGTAGCCACTCCACCAATGATGCAGTCCCCAACTCACATAGGGATGAGTCAGGATGATCCCGACGCTTGGGATCTTTATTATGCACCTGTATCAAATAACAGTCCTGACTGTTATCCAGCGAGACCGTCACCACCTGAGGACAGCACTGCCTTCACACAGGTGGTGGCAAGAGCAGCAGCGTTTCATAATGTCACCCTGCATGCAGAACCTATAGAGGATGACTTTCTATTTAATTCACTGTCGGCCGCACATAGCCAGTACCAAAGTCTCCCTATGTTACCAGGAATGCTCAAACACTCCAAACAAGTGTTTCAGGAGCCTGTGAAGGGCAGTGCCATAACTCCAAAGGTGGAGAAGAAGTATAAAGTGCCACCAACAGACCCTGTGTACATCACGCAGCAATTAAGACCAGACTCAGTGGTAGTAGGGGCATCTTGTAAAAGGGCGAACTCACACACCTCAGGAGACATCCCACCTCCAGTCAAAGAAAGTTGCAAGTTCGACGCTGCGGGGAAAAGGGTTGCAGCACAGGCAGCCAACCAATGGCGCATTGCCAACTCACAGGCATTGCTGGCGAGATATGATAGGGCTCATTGGGATGAAATGCAACATTTCATTGAACATCTGCCCAAAGAGTTCCAAAAAAGAGCACAACAAGTGGTGGAGGAAGGCCAGAGCATCTCGAACAATCGGATACGCTCTGCAATGGATGCAGCCGACACAGCTGCTAGGACTGTCAATACAGCAGTGACCATACGGAGGCACGCATGGCTAAGAACCTCAGGATTCAAGCCTGAAATACAACAAGCGGTCCTGAATATGCCATTTAACGGACAGCAGTTGTTTGGGCCGGAGGTGGACACTGCCATAGAAAAACTTAAAAAAGACACAGATACGGCCAAAGCCATGGGCGCACTCTACTCCCCACAGAGCAGAGGCACATTTCGAAAATCACAGTTTAGAGGGGGGTTTCAGGGACAGAGCCCTCACCCTTACAAACAAGACCCACTTATCAAAGCCAATATCAGCGGGGTAGTTTTCGGGGACAATACAGAGGAGGACAGTTCCCAAAGAGTAAAGGGAAGTTCCAGAGCCCCAAAACTCCACAAAATAAACAGTGACTTCGACGTCACAAATCCCCCACACCTGACACCAGTGGGGGGGGGAGACTAACCAATTTTTACAACAACTGGGAAGAAATAACAATAGACACTTGGGTCCTAGCCATTATCCAGCATGGTTATTGCATAGAGTTTCTTCAATTCCCTCCAAATGTCCCACCGAAAACACACATGTCCAAACAACACATGGATCTCTTGCAACTAGAGGTCCAGGCGTTGTTGCAAAAAGATGCAATAGAACTAGGTCTAATTCATCAGAAAGGAACAGGAGTTTACTCTCTGTACTTCCTCATATCCAAAAAAGACAAAACTCTAAGACCTATACTAGATCTCAGAACACTAAACCTTTACATCAAATCAGATCACTTTCACATGGTGACACTGCAAGACGTGATCCTGTTGATCAAACAACAAGACTACATGACAACACTAGACCTCAAGGATGCGTATTTCCATATACTCATACATCCTTCACACAGAAAGTACTTAAGATTTGTAATCCAAGAGGTACATTACCAGTTCAAGGTGTTGCCATTCGGGATAACAACCGCGCCAAGAGTTTTTTTACAAAATGCCTGGCAGTAATGGCAGCTCATATCAGAAGGCAGCAAATACATGTCTTCCCGTACCTAGACGATTGGTTAATCAAAACCAATACGCAAGAACGGTGTTCACAACACACAAAGTATGTTATAGAAACCCTTCAAGCTAGGTTTCTCACTCAACTACAAAAAATCACACATACAGCCGTGTCAAATAGAACAATACTTAGGAGCTACAATCAACACAACAAAAGGGATTGCCACTCCAAGTCCACAAAGGGTACAGGCATTTCAAAACGTAATACAAGCCATGCACCCAAACCAAAAGGTACAGGTAAAATTAGTGATGAAACTACTAGGCATGATGTCCTCATGCATAGCCATTGTCCCAAATGCAAGATTGCACATGCGGCCCTTACAACAGTGCCTAGCATCACAATGGTCACAGGCACAGGGTCAACTTCTAGATCTAGTGTTGATAGACCGCCAAACATACATCTCGCTTCAATGGTGGAACAATATAAATTAAACCAAGGGCAGCCTTTCCAAGACCCAGTGCCACAATATGTAATAACCACAGATGCCTCCATGATAGGGTGGGGAGCACACCTCAATCAACAAAGCATCCAAGGACAATGGGACACTCAGCAAAAACAGTTTCACATAAATCACTTAGAACTACTGGCAGTATTTCTAGCGCTAAAGGCATTTCAACCCATAATAAGCCACAAACACATTCTTGTCAAAACAGACAACATGACAACGATGTATTACCTGAACAAACAAGGAGGAACACACTTGACACAGTTGTCTCCTGGCACAAAAGATATGGCATTGGGCGATTCACAACCACAATTGCCTAATAGCGCAGTTCATACCTGGAATTCATAACCAGTTAGCAGACAATCTCTCTCGGGATCACCAACAGATCCACGAATGGGAAATTCATCCCCAAATACTAAAAACTTACTTCCAAAGGTGGGGAACACCGCAAATAGACCTATTTGCAACAAAAGAAAACGCAAAATGCCAAAACTTCGCATCCAGGTACCCACAGGCTCACTCTCAGGGCAATGCGTTATGGATGAGTTGGTCAGGGATATTTGCATACGCTTTTCCCCCTCTCCTTCCTTATTTAGTAAACAAATTGAGTCAAAACAAACTCAAACTCATACTAATAGCACCAACTTGGGCAAGACAACCTTGGTACACAACACTACTAGACCTCTCAGTAGTGCCCCATATCAAGCTACCAAACAGACCAGATCTGTTAACTCAACACAAACAACAGATCAGACACCCAAATCCAGCATCGCTGAATCTAGCAATTTGGCTCCTGAAGTCCTAGAGTTCGGACAGTTAGAACTTAAACAGGAATGTATGGAAGTCCTAAAACAAGCTAGGAAACCTACCACTAGACATTGCTATGCAAATAAGTGGAAAAGATTTGTTTATTACTGCCATAATAATCAAATTCAACCCTTACACGCATCTGCCAAAGACATCGTAAGATACTTACTACATTTGCAAAAGTCAAAGCTAGCTTTTTCTTCCATTAAAATACATCTTACCGCAATTTCAGCTTACCTGCAAATTACGCACTCAACTTCGTTATTTAGGATACCAGTCATAAAAGTGTTTATGGAAGGCCTAAAGAGAATTATACCACCAAGAACACCACCAGTTCCTTCATGGAACCTCAACATTGTCTTAACACGACTCATGGGTCCACCTGTTGAGCCCATGCACTCTTGTGAAATGCAATACTTAACATAGAAAGTTGCATTTCTAATTGCCATCACATCTCTAAGAAGCGTAAGTGAGATTCAAGCATTTACCATACAAGAACCATTTATTCAAATACACAAGCATAAAGTAGTTCTACGGACAAATCCTAAATTTTTACCAAAAGTCATATCACCGTTCCACTTAAATCAAACAGTAGAATTACCAGTGTTCTTCCCACAGCCAGATTCTGTAGCTGAAAGAGCACTACATACATTAGACATCAAAAGAGCGTTAATGTACTACATTGACAGAACAAAACAAATTCGGAAAACAAAACAATTATTTGTTGCTTTCCCAAAACCTCATGCAGGAAATCCGATTTCCAAACAAGGCATTGCTAGATGGATAGTTAAATGCATTCAAACTTGCTATCTCAAAGCAAAAAGAGAACTGCCTATTACACCAAAGGCACACTCCACTAGAAAGAAAGGTGCTACCATGGCCTTTCTAGGATATATTCCTATGACTGAAATATGTAAGGCAGCCACATGGTCTACGCCTCATACGTTTACCAAACACTACTGCGTGGATGTGTTAACAGCACAACAAGCCACAGTAGGCCAAGCAGTATTACGAACTTTGTTTCAAAGAACTTCAACTCCTACAGGCTGAACCACCGCTTTTGGGGAGATAACTGCTTACTAGTCTATCCACAGCATGTGTATCTGCAGCTACACATGCCATCGAACGGAAAATGTCACTTACCCAGTGTACATCTGTTCGTGGCATGAGTCGCTGCAGATTCACATGCGCCCACCCGCCTCCCCAGGGGAGCCTGTAGCCGTTTCGAAGTTGATTTTGAACATTTGCACATTTGTAAATATAACACTTTAACCCCTTCTGTGCCGCGGACGTAGTGGTTACGTCCTGCGGCACAGTGCTGCTGTGCCGAGGACGTAACCACTACGTCCTCGGCACACAGCCCAGAGGGAGCGCTCTCGCTCCCCCTGTGTGCTTCCCCCCCACCCCCCCAAAGTCAGGGATGGAAGGTGAAGCCCTTCCCCTTACCCCCCAGCCCCCCCCCCTCCCCCCCCCCCCCCCCCCCCCCTGTGACGTCAGCGCGCAAGCGCACGCTGATTAGTCACAGGGTCTCCCCCATCGCGCTGGAAGCAGAGCTTCCAGCGCGATTGAAAGAGAAATGCTTTTGCATTTCTCTTTCAATCACTGGGGGAGGCCCCGAGAGGCTTCAAAGGGAAGAAAATGTATTTCCTTCCCTTTTGAAGTCTCTCACAGGTTTCAAAAGCCGGATTGCTTGCTTGGATTTTTTTTTTGGGGATTGAAGCTGTCAAAAGGGAGCGACCCCTTGGGCAAGGGTCGCTCCCAGGGGGGGGCATTTTTTTAGGAAGGCCTTTTCTGCCCCCCCCCTGGGGGCAGATTGGCCTATTATTAGGCCGATCTGCCCCCAGGGGGGGCAGAAACCTCTAGGCACCAGGGAGTTTTTTTCTTTTTTTTTGTGATGTTTTCTTTTTTTTAGGTGGGGAGCGACCCCTTAGGCAAAATTATTTTAGGCCATCTCTGCTCCCCCTGGGGGCAGATCGGCCTATTGGTATTTGTCCGATTTACCCCCAGGGGGGGCAAAAACCTCTAGGCGCCAGGGCAATTTATTTTTTTGTGTTTTTGTTTGTTTGTTTTTTTAGAGATGGGGAGCGACCCATCAGTCAAGGGTCGCTCCCCTGGGGGGCAAACTGTGTTTAGACCATTTCTGCCCCCCTTGGGGGCAGATTGGTCGATTTTAGGTCAATCTGCCCCCAATGGGGCAGAAACCACTAGGCACCGGGGATTTGTTTTTTGGTGTCAATGTCACGCAGGGGGAGAGACCCCATAGGCGAGGGTCGCTCCTGGTGGGGGGGTGGGGGTTGGAGATGCAAATTTATTTTAGGCCATTTCTGCCCCCCCCTGAGGGCAGATCGGCCTATTATTAGGCCGATCTGCCACCGGGGGGGGGGGGAGGCAGAAACCTCTAGGCGCCAGGGCAAATTTTTTTTGTGAGTTTTTTTTATTGTATGTTTGTTTTTTTAGAGATGGGGAGCGACCCAATGGCAAGGGTCGCTGGGGGGCAAACTGTATTTAGACCATTTCTGCCCCCCCCCTTGGGGGGCAGATTGGTCGATTTTAGGTCAATCTGCCCCAAGGGGGCAGAAACCACTAGGCACCGGGGATTTGTTTTTTGGCGCCAATGTCACGCAGGGGGAGCATTGCCCCCCTTCCCCCCCCCCCCCCCCCCCCCCCCCCCCCCCGGGCCGGCTGAGCTAGAGGCCAAAATTCACAGGTAGGCACTTTGCAAAAAACACCTCTGTTTTCTGTGAAAAAATATGTTGTGTTTTGGGCCATTTCCTTTCGTGGGCGCTAGGCCTACCCACACAAGTCAGGTACCATTTTTATGGAGAGACTTAGGGGAATGCTGGGTGGAAGGAAATTTGTGGCTCCTCTCAGATTCCAGAACTTTCTGTCACCGAAATGAGAGGAAAGTGTTTTTTGGCCAAATTTTGATGTTTGCAAATGATTCTGGGTAACAGAACCTGGACAGAGCCCCGCAAATCACCCCATCTTGGATTCTCCTAGGTCTCTAGTTTTCAAAAATGCGCTGGTTTGCTAGGTTTCCCCAGGTGCCGGCTGAGCTAGAGGCCAAAATCCACAGGTAGGCAATGTTTTCTATGAAAAAATGTGATGTGTCCACGTTGTGTTTTGGGCCATTTCCTGTCGCGAATGCTAGGCCTACCCACACAAGTGAGGTATCATTTTTATCGGGAGACGTGGGGGAACGCTGGGTGGAAGGGAATTTGTGGCTCCTCTCAGATTCTAGAACTTTCTGCCACAGAAATGTGAGGAACATGTGTTTTTTTTTTAGCCAAATTTTGAGGTTTGCAAAGGATTCTGGGTAACAGAACCTGGTCCCAGCCACACAAGTCACCCCATCTTGGATTCCCCTAGGTCTCTAGTTTTCAGAAATGCACAGGTTTGGTAGGTTTCCCTAGGTGGCGGCTGAGCTACAGGCCAAAATCTACAGGTAGGCACTTTGCTAAAAACAGGTCTGTTTTCTGTGATGTGTCCACGTTGCGCTTTGGGGCGTTTCCTGTCGCGGGCGCTAGGCCTACCCACACAAGTGAGGTATCATTTTTATCGGGAGACGTGGGGGAACGCTGGGTGGAAGGAAATTTGTGGCTCCTCTCAGATTCCAGAACTTTCTGCCACAGAAATGTGAGGAACATGTGTTTTTTTTTTTAGCCAAATTTTGAGGTTTGCAAAGGATTCTGGGTAACAGAACCTGGTCCCAGCCACACAAGTCACCCCATCTTGGATTCCCCTAGGTCTCTAGTTTTCAGAAATGCACAGGTTTGGTAGGTTTCCCTAGGTGGCGGCTGAGCTAGAGGCCAAAATCTACAGGTAGGCACTTTGCTAAAAACAGGTCTGTTTTCTGTGATGTGTCCACGTTGTGTTTTGGGGCATATCCTGTCGCGGGCGCTAGGCCTACCCACACAAGTGAGGTATCATTTTTATCGGGAGACTTGGGGGAACATAGAATAGCAAAACAAGTGTTATTGCCCCTTGTCTTTCTCTACATTTTTCCCTTCCAAATGTAAGACAGTGTGTAAAAAAGACGTCTATTTGAGAAATGCCCTGTAATTCACATGCTAGTATGGGCACCCCGGAATTCAGAGATGTGCAAACAACCACTGCTTCTCAACACCTTATCTTGTGCCCATTTTGGAAATACAAAGGTTTTCTTGATAGCTATTTTTTACTCTTTATATTTCAGCAAATGAATTGCTGTATACCCGGCATAGAATGGAAACCCACTGCAGGGTGCAGGTCATTTATTGGCTCTGGGTACCTAGAGTTCTTGATGAACCTACAAGCCCTATATATCCCCGCAACCAGAAGAGTCCAGCAGACGTAACATTATATTGCTTTCGAAAATCTGACATTGCAGGAAAAAGTTAGAGTAAAACTTAGAGAAAAATTGATGTTTTTTTCACCTCAATTTCAATATTTTTCTTTTTCAGTTGTTATTTTCTGTAGGAAACCCTTGTAGGATCTACACAAATTACCCCTTGCTGAATTCAGAATTTTGTCTACTTTTCAGAAATGTTGCGGTTTCTGGGATCCAGCATTGGTTTCATGCCCATTTCTGTCACTGACTGGAAGGAGGCTGAAAGCACAAAAAATCGTAAAAATGGGGTATGTCCCAGTAAAATGCCAAAATTGTGTTGAAAAATTGGGTTTTCTGATTCAAGTCTGCCTGTTCCTGAAAGCTGGGAAGCTGGTGATTGTATCACCGCAAACCCTTTGTTGATGCCCTTTTCAGGGAAAAAACCACAAGCCTTCTTCTGCAGCCCATTTTTCCAAATTTTTTTTAAAAAAACGAAATTTTCACTGTTTTTTGGCTAATTTCTTGGCCTCCTTCTGGGGAACCCACAAAGTCTGGGTACCTCTAGAATCCCTAGGATGTTGGAAAAAAAGGACGCAAATTTGGCGTGGGTAGCTTACGTGAACAAAAAGTTATGAGGGCCTAAGCGCGAACTGCTCCATATAGCCAAAAAAAGGCTCGGCACAGGAGGGGGAAAAGGCCTGGCAGCGAAGGGGTTAAACTACATTATGTACATACGTATTCACTCCATTGCATGGGCACTATTACTATAATACACAACTCCTACCTCACCCTCTGCGGGGAAAACAATCTAAGATGGAGTTGACGCCCATGCGCAATAGAGCCGAAAGGGGAGGAGTCCCTCGATCTCGTGACTCGAAATGACTTCTTCGAAGAAAAACAACTTGTAACACTCCGAGCCCAACACTTCATGGCAGATATATAGTTGTACATACACAATGCTTCATGCCTTCACCCTCCTGCGGGAAAACAATCTAACAAAGGAGTCGATGCCCATGCACACTACACAGAGGAGGAGTCACTCGATCGAGTGACTAGTATAAGCATCTTCGAAGATAAACAACTTGTAAGACTCCAAGCCGAACACTAGATGGCAGACTTATGCAAAGCATGTGAATCTGCAGCACTTTATGCCACAAACAGATGTGTGCTGGGTGAGTAACATTTTCCATTGTATTCACCAGATTTATGGGTCCATTCAAGCTGTTGCATCACTGCCCCCGTCAATATCTATTTTGGACTGTTTCATTTTTGGTGGTCATCACTTCACTTACACGTGTTGGCTCCAGGCATTAACCGTGGAAGAACCTTTCTTCCAGATATACAAGGACAGCGAAGTCTTTTGAACTAACCCAAAATTCCATATTTCCACTTTCCACCTTAGTCATTTGAAATACCTGTTTTCTTTCAGCAACCCGATTCAGTTGCAGAAAGAGCCCTTCAGACAGTAGTTAAGAACTTTAGTTTACTATATTGACAGAACTAAAGGGTTTTTTAGAACTAAGCACATTTTTGCTGTCTCTCCCTCTCTCAAAGGAAAGCCCATATCTACATCAAGCATTTCCAGATGGATAGTTGAATGTAAATGCATTCAGTCATGTTACACTAAAGCTAAAAACTTTGCTCACACTTACTAGACACTCTACCCATAAGTTATGATCTTCTGTTTCTTTCCTGGGCAATATACTACTATCTGAAACATGTAAAGCATCTTTATTATCTGCTACACACACTTAAGCTAAGCTAAGTTGCGACTTACTTTCTTCTTCCTTTTTCCAAACACATTTATATGCACACTAATTCAAGATGAAAACGTTGCAGAAGGTTATCCCTCAAATCCAACAGGGAGATATCGTGGCAGCCATAGATCTAAAGGATGCTTATTTTTACATTCCAATGAATCCAAAACAAACAAAATTAATGTGCTTACATCACATGCAAAAAACACTACCAGTTCATAGCACTACCCTTTGGCATAGTCCGCACCAAGGATATTCAGTGTCGAACCCCAGTAGCTGCACATTTGAGAAGGTAAGTGAAACGTTTCTACCCATACTTAGACAACTGGATAAGAGTAAAATCAAAACAGAAATGTGAGGAGTACATAAAGACAGTAATGACAACGCTACAGAGACTGGGTATCAAGATAACTACGGTGAAATCTTTGCCAAAACCAGGATAGAAACTCTTCTTGGGAATGAAAATAGACATGTTCTCTTGTAGGGGATTTCCATGTATAGTCATAAGCGTAGAATAATTCCCCGCTTGCTTGCGGGGACCCCGAAGCACTTTTTCCAATATCACTTCTTAAGAGTCCCTGTTCGCCTTACTTCAGAAAGGCCTGCCAAGACACTTAAGAATGTTCCCATTCAACCTCTAGGAAGGGCTACAGTGCTCAAGCTGCTTCATTTAGATTGTCCTTGAAGTAAAAACATTAAAATGGTTGACAAATAAAAGCCAATTTTCAGACAAACTACTTTCAAAAACTTCTTTTATTTCACAAAAACCTCTAAGAAGGTGTGCAGAACAGAGTAGCCCATAGGCCGCCATTAGTAATGAAGAAAAAGGATACTGTGCCTTTAAGAACAGCCAGCCCTCCAGTATTCCATCATGCCTAGAGAGAGGGTGTTACCTCAGTTCTTTTTTCCGGCACCTGCTGACAGGACCCTGGAGCTTTGGACTCGACCTTTTTAGGTTTTTTCCTTCAAAAATATAGAGAAACTTTCAGAAAAAATGCATCATTTGACGTCATTTGTCTTTCTCTACTACATTTTGCAGTTTTCTGAAAGAAGTTTAAGGCTTTTTTTCCTCAAAATGCCTTCCTTGTTTGACAAGTACCCTAAATGTGGCAGAAAGAAGGCTAAAACAGACCCCCATGAGGTCTGTATTATTGGTCTTCCCTCATCACTCATTCCTGCCTCCTGCAACATCTGCAAGATGTTCTTCAGGCGCACTTTACGCGACAGAAAATTCGCCTTCAAGGGAGAGCAGAGAGAAGACGCCCAGGAAGCAGTGGGGGTAGCGAGGAGGAACATCAGTCTTCCACCAGGGCTCATACCTTAGCCTCCAGTGGTCGTGGGAGGTCTGAGAGATGCTCTTCAGGGCGAAAACAACATCGGTCCCGATAGACGTCAATAAGGTCGACGTAGAGAGGAGGTACGGCGCAGACATGTTAGCCGTCGAAGTCCGGTTCGACATCGTACAGAATTCACCAGTCGACGTCCAGGTACCGCACGTCGTCGAAGATCCCAAGACTCACGACGTCGAGGAGCAGATCGGTGTCGTCTGAGTCGACGTCGAGGGGTCGATGTAGTCGTCATGGGTCAACACCCTGCACAGCATTGACATCGAGACAGAGAGATAGACGTCGGACTCCGCTGAGGAGCCGCAAAAGGCGGAGAATTTATTCCTCATCGGAGCGCTCTTCCTCAGTAGTGCTGCTTCCTTCGTCACCTTCTTCTCATCCTTCGCCGCCTAGGTCTCCTCCTCCAGAGCTTCCCGCAACGCCGCCTCAGCCAACGGGCCAAGAGTTGCCACAACCAGCGCCACTTCTGGCACCTCAAGTACCGGTTAGTATACCGCCTAGGCTGCGCTCTACATCGCGCCACCGTTCACGCCATGACTCTTCCAGATCAAGATCGCACTGCAGATTGAGACGCAGATCAAGTTCACAGGAACATGAGGGAGTCTTGGTCTTCCACCAGAGACTATTCATCTACTTTTTCGGACTCTCCTCCTCCTCGGTCCTCGCCGGTGGATGACATTAACACCTTCCATGAGGTCCTAGTCCGAGGTGCGTTGAAGCCAACTATGCTGATGGTCGCCCCTACGCCATCGGCATCTGTCATCTTAGAAACACTACAACAGCGTTCAGCTGCCAGACTACTACTACCCCTAGTGCCTGGCCTCTTAGAGCCTGCTATGGAGGCTTTCCTTACACTGGCATCGACAAGGCCTGCACCGTCCAGGCTGCAGAAGAAGTATCACCCTCCGGAGCAAGATCCGGTCTTTTTGCGCTCTGATCCGCCACCGGACTCAGTAGTTATTTTGGTGGCGCGCAAGGCTCACACAACTTCTCCATCTTCCACCTCTGTTCTAGATAAGGAGAGTAAGCGATTGGACTCTACAGGCCATAAAGTCTGTGGTTCGTCGGTGTCCATTATGAAAACGGCGAGCGCCACAGCCCTTTCGGGCAGGTATGATAGATCTTTGTGGGACTCCATCTTGCAGTTCGCAGAACATCTCCCAAGAGATCAGAGGACTTTATGGAAATAGCTAAAGAAGGCGCTATGGTCTCCAACCAAATCATAAGCGCGGCAGCGGATGTGTTGCTGCTTTCAGCACATCCTTACTGCCATGGTGTTATGCTGAGAAGACATTCCTGGCTGCGGCTCACGTCATTAAAACCGGATGCGCAGCAAAGAATTTTGAATATGCCATTTTCAGGATCCACGTTATTCAGCCCACACGTAGATGACAAGGATGAAAGCGGAGGTTGACACATTAAAGGCCGTAGGATTGGACAAACCTAAAGAGCAAAATAGGTCCTTTTGTCCTTTCCATTGCCGCTACACCACGCAGAGGGTTCAAGCCCCTCAATGGGCCCCTACAAGGCCTCACCAGCAGTACCAGAGGCCCTACCAGCGTAAGGCGCAGAGGGGACAATCTGTCCATCAGTCCACTCAGAGCACCCGACAGCCTACCACCTCAAAGCCCTGAGAATTTCCTCCCCCCAACTTCGTTAACCACTCCGGTGGGGGGGAAGCGTCTGCAATTGCCTGGTAGTGGCAAAAAATTACAACAGACGCTTGGGTCTTAGACATTGTACAGAATGGATATTGTCTCAGATTTTCACCACCACCTCCGGCTATCCCTCCAAAACAAACGACTGCACACCTTGATCTCCTAAAGGCGGAAGTTTCCATCCTCCTCAAAAAGAGAGCAGTGGCATCTGTTCCTCTCAGCCAAAAGGGTAAGGGTATTTACTCAAAATACTTTCTTATCCCAAAAAAGGACAAAAACGAATTCCAATACACGGTCCTATCATTCGGTCTCAAGTCTGCACCCAGGACCTTTTCCAAGTGCAATGGCGGTGGTGGCAGCTCACCTCCGGAGAACACAAATCTTCAAATACCTGTATCTCGGCGACTGGTTAATCAAAGCGTCCAATTATGTAGAAGCCAAACGGCATTTCCAAATGACCTGCAACCTCCTGTACCGATTAGGTCTTCGTATCAACTTTCAAAAGTCAACGACAGTACCTGTCCAGAGGTTACATTACTTAGGAGCTACCATAGACACACTGCAGGCAAAAGTCTGTCCTTCGGAGGAACAAAGCTTATCTAGTCTCCGGAAGTGTCAGGATCTCCGATCAAGACGTTACCCAACAGTGCGGACAGTCTCCTCACTCCTCAGATCCATGGCATCCTGCATTTATCTGACACCCAATGCTCGCCTCCACATGCGTCCGCTTCAGGAATGCCTGGAGGACCAGTGGAATCAGTTGTCGGGGAGCTGGGAAGATCGAATTCGCCTATCCACTCATGCAATCAGATTTCTAACTTGGTGGTGCTCTCCAACCAATCTCCTAAAGGGGTTTCCATTCCGGGCTCAGCCTCCAACACAGACTATTGTGACAGATGCCTCTCTCCTCAGATGGACAGCGCATATGGATCACCTGCAAATACAAGGCCGATGGACACAGAAAGAATCTTTATACCACATCAATCTCCTAGAACTACGAGCGGTACACCTAGCTCTCAAGGCGTTCCTACCATCAATCACAGCAGACAACTTGCTGGTGCAGACAGACAATACCACCGCTATGTTCTATCCGAACAAACAGGGAAGTACCAGATCCAGAATCCTGTCTCAGGAATCCCAGACAATATGGTACGGGCTCCTAGCCAGGGAATTGAACATAGTGGCTACCCACCTTCCAGGGGTTCAGAACATGCAAGCGGATGCCCTCAGCAGAGTTCTAGAAGAGAACCACAAGTGGGTGTTCAACAAAGACGTCACTCAAGACATTTTCCGTTTGTGGGGCACACCTTTTATCGACCTATTCGCCACAGAGGAAAACAGGAAATGCTGTGACTTTGCCGCCAGGTTTTACCACCCAGAATCGCTGGGCAATGCTCTGTGGATAGACTGGTCCAACAAATTTCTGTACGCCTTTCCACCGATTCCGCTGATCCCAGCAGTCCTCAAACTGTTGATGACATCAGCCACAAGGATCCTCATTGCACCAGAGTGGCAGAGACAGTGGTGGTTCCCGGATCTGCTTCAGAGATCACTCAAGCCCCATCTCAGGCTACCCTGCAGACCGGTCCTCCTGATGAAGTTCGGTGGACAAATGAGTCATCCCAATCTCTCATCACTGAATTTGGCGGCATGGCTCCTGAGCTAGTCCAGTAAGGTCACCTAAACCTGCCACAGGATTGTATGGACATTTTAAAGGAGGCGAAGAGGCCG
Organism: Pleurodeles waltl; assembly: GCF_031143425.1. Lineage (NCBI taxonomy): Eukaryota > Metazoa > Chordata > Amphibia > Caudata > Salamandridae > Pleurodeles > Pleurodeles waltl. The sequence continues at coordinate 523,928,222 of NC_090451.1, read as the reverse complement.
TCTACTCGTTCGGCGTACTCTTTCAAATGGAAAAGATTCTGCATCTGGTGTTCCTCTAAAGGGATAGATCCTACATCTTGCGAAGAAGACCTAATTCTCCCTTACTTGTTGCATCTGGCATGATCGGGCCTGCAGCTTTCTTCCATAAATGTACATTTGGCAGCTTTAACTGCTTATAGGAAGACTCCTTCACAGACCTCTTTCTTCAGAATTCCAGTGATAAGATTTTCTAGAGGGGATGAAGGTCTTTCCTCCAATTAGACGCCCTTCACCACCATGGGAACTTAATGTGGTCCTTTCAAGTTTAATGCAGCACCCATTTGAACCGATACACAAGGCATCCCTCAAACATCTCACTTGGAAGACAGCCTTTCTAGTAGCGATCACCTCAACACGTAGGGTCAGCGAAATCCAGGCCCTCTGAGCACACGAGCCTTACACAATATTTCATTCTTCCAAAGTAGTCTTACGAACACATCCAAAATTTCTACCTAAGGTCCTATCCGACTTCCACATTAACCAGTTGATTTCCTTGCCCACGTTCTTTCCAAACCCTTCCACCCCAGCTGAGAGGGCTCTCCATTCTCTAGATGTTAAGAGAGTATTGAAATTTTATCTAGATAAGACCAATCCTTTACGGAGAACTACATAACTGTTTGTTAATTAAGGATCTGTACGTACTGGCTTAGCCACCTCCCAAGCAATCCATAGCGAGATGGATAGTCCCTTGTATTTTATTGTTATCAACTAGCTAAGAAAACCTTACAGGGAAAGCCTAAAGCCCATTCCACCAGAGGAAAAGCAGCTACCACTGCTCTGTTGCGGAATGTTCCATTAGCAGAAATTTGTAAAGCTGCGACTAGGAGATCAGTTCACACCTTTACTAAACATTGTCTAGATTCGGATGCTAGAGCAGATGCTCCTGTAGGCCAGGCTTATCTTAGAAACCTTTTTGCTTGAGGACATATTCACGGATTACTCTAACTGCTCCTCCGCTGGTTTTGGGTTGAGCTTGGTACTCTATTCTATGCTTATGACTATACATGGAAATCCTCTACGAGAGAAGGTATAGTTTCTTACCTGTAACTCCAGTTCTCTCGTAGGGGTATTTCCATGATAGTCATAAGCAACCCTCCCTCCTCCCCGGTGGAGCAGTTAGATGTCTTGATTACGTTTATTCCTATTGTCAGCCAGTAACTACCTGCAAAAAGAACTGAGGTAATGCCCTCTCTAGGCATGATGGGGTACTGGAGGGCTGGCTGTTCTTAAAGGCACAGTATCCTTTTTCTTCATTACTAGTGGCCGCCTGTGGGCTACACTGTTCTGCACTCCTTAGAGGTTTTTGTGAAATAAAATAAGTTTTTGGAAGTAGTTAGTCTGAAAATTGGCTTTTATTTGCCAAGCATTTTAATGTTTTTACTTCAAGTCAATCTGAATGAAGAAGCTTGAACACTGTAGCCCTTCCTAGAGGCTGCATGGGAACATTCTTAATTGTCTTGGCAGGCCTTTCTGAAGTAAGGCGAACAGAGACACTTAAGAAGTGATATTGGAAAAAGTGCTCCGGGGTCCCTGCAGGCAGGTGGGAATTATTCTACGCTTATGACTATCATGGAAATACCCCTACGAGAGAACTGGAGTTACAGGTAAGAAACTATACCATTCAGGGGAAGGCTTTCCCTTGGGTACACGTGTTAACACAAGATGCTCTCCGTTACCAGAAGTGTTTGTATGACTGTGAGGAAACAATTGGGAATGATGGCACCATGCATGTCACTAATACCATATGTGAGGCTCCACATGAGACCCTTTCAAGAATGGTTACAAAGTCAGTGGTCACAAGCAACAGGGAGCCAAGAGGATCCAAGAGAGTTTGAGCTGGTGGAACCAAACACATACAACAGCAACAAGACCATTTATGAACACAGTTCCAATAGTGACCATTACTGGAGATGCCTCGCATATCTGATGGGTAGCACACATGGGAAAGCTCAATTTGAGAGAAATGTGGAATCCCAAAGAATCAGTTCAACATATAAACCTGCTGGAGTTAAATTAGCGTTCCTGACCTTAAAAGCCTTTCTACAACAGTTGTGGAACAACTCAGTGCAAATACAGACACACTAAAACAACATTGTTCTATCTAAATAAACAAGGGGGAACAAATTAGTTTCCCCTTTCAAGGATGACGCAACAGATATGGAAAAAAAGGCCATTCCAAGACGGATAACCGTAACTAATACATCTGCCAGGAGTGGGCAACATGTTAGCAGACAAGCTGAGCAAACAAGCGTCCATTTCACACGAATGGGAGCTGAAACATAGTTTTGGAGAAAGTGTTCCAAAGTTGGAACAAGAAAAACTCATTTGCATCTCCACAAAACAGAAAATGGCAGTACTTTGCGTCCAGACATCAATACCCTCAATCCATAGATAATTCACTGTTAGGCTTGTCAGAGAAATTTGCTTACTTTTTCCTCCCATACCACTTATCTCAAGCGATAAACCAGTGCAAGCAATTAAAAATGACTCATATTAAACACCATTGAGCCCAATGACATAGAATTTGGTCACCTAGGGCTTCCAGATAAGTACAAGGCTATTCTCTGAGAAGCAAGGAAAGCAACAATGAGGACATGCTACACAGGCAAATGGAAAAGATTCAGATATTGGTGCAACAAATACAACTTGCTTCAAAAGAGAAGAAACTACAATACTTGAATATTTGCTGGAAGAGGGACTAACTTATGCCTAGCTGCAATAGCAGCTTACACAAGAGGCTACATAGGAAGAAGTTTATTCCCAGCCCCAGTGATCGAAAGATTCTTGGAGGGGGCAAAAAAAAGATAGCATCACCCGGGAGTGCACAAACACCTACATGAAATCTCAGTGATATTCTCACAACTAATGAAGGAACCATTCGAACCAACACACAAAGCAGGTTTAAAATTCATAACTTTTAAAACTGCCTTTGTAACTGCAAAAGCATAGCTATGCAGAGTAAGTGATCTGCAGCACTCATAATACAGGAACCTTCTTTTCAAAGACATAAGGACAGTATAGTCTTAAGAACTAGTCCACAATTCCTGTCTAAGGCCCTCTCACATTTTCTCATAAGCCAGACTATCCAGGTACATAGTTTATTCCAAAAGCTCAATCATAGAGGGCTCTGCTCACTATGGATGCACGCAGAGGAATAATTTATTTAATAGAAAAAAACTAAGAATATTAGAAACGGGAAACAACTTTTTGTTTACTTTGGCAACAACAGTACAAGAGAGCCAGTTACATAGGGTACCATTGCAAGATGGATAATAGACTATCGATTTGTCAAAAGAAAGCTGGCATCCAGCTAGAAGGAAAGCCAGACTCCCCAAGGAAGACGGGAGGAACAATCTCCTTTATAGCAAACACACCATTGAACAATATTTTTATGGTGGCCGCATGCATTGATGTACCGATAAATAGAGAAGCACAGGTGGGACAAAGTTTTTAAAACTTGTTTACAAGTTCTATCTCATATTTAACCTAACTACCACAGTCAAGAAAACGTCTACAAAAAGATTGTACAGCATGCAAATCCATAAAAGATCCTCTAATTTAAACCTTAACTCTGTTGTGGTTAGCTGTGGCACAGAGCATTAAGGCCTAACCCAAAGCAAACAAGTGTGACACATTTATCACTACCAAAACAGCTAAGCCAGACGCAACACAATAAAATTCTGCTTCCAATGTAATAAAATACTAAAATTTTACTGAACAAGCAGACAAAAAACGACCGATCAGAGGAACCGGAGATGATTTATAGGAGTTAAATTTCTTTTTTTTTTAACGTAAAAAAACAAAGCTATCTGTGGATTATTTGGTCGCACTAGACCTGTGCTGTCTTTTAATTGTTGGTGGAGCGGGAATGGGTTAAATTTCTTGTGCTGCCCGTTAACAGTAACTTTGTAACATGTTCACTTTTTTCAGAAAGTTTAGCAATAACCTTATGTATTAAATGCATTTTTAATTGTTTGCACTAAACCTATACATGCAATATACATGAATGTTAGAATGCATTAAGGAAAAGATGTTGGAGTATGCTTTTATTTTCCAAATCCACCCCGGTGAGGCATAAAGGGATGGTGAGGAAGCATTTCATTTTAGTGCCCGGTACTGTTGGTATTCAGTGTTTGTTTGTCATGCAGGAGCGTTTCACAGGAGTTGTCAGAGACCATCCTCACTATGGTTGCGAATTGCAGTAACGTGATGAACAAAGCCAGGCAGCCACCTCCTGGAGTCATGCCCAAAGGCCGTCCACCCAGTACGAGTAGCTTGGATGCCATTTCTCCTGTACAGGTAATTTCAGACTTTAATGCCTCAACACTTGCATAATCATGAAATAAGTTTTCCTCTTGAAGATTGAAAGGGGGCTTGCAAAGTGAATTTGGTCTTCTGAAATGTAATAGATGTTCCTCTGCACGGTTTGCATCTTCGGCTAATTGAGATCTTGATAATGTCATTTTGTGAGAAATCTGTTAATCTATTTTCCCTCAAATTATGTGAAGGCTTTGAAGAGCTCAGTTTGACTCCGTTTTCTGTAACTAAGTTGCTATAAAAGCAATATGTATTAAAGTGCCCTCTTTTTGGCATGGTTACCCCCACTTTTGTGCCTGATGTCAGTATGTTTTTGACTCTGTTCACTGGGATCCTGCTAACCAGGACCCAGTGACTGTGCTCTCTCCCTCTATTTGGTTGCTGGGACTTTACACACTCCACATTTGGTATACTGGTGTCCCCATATAAGTCCCTAGTATATGGTACCCAGGGCATTGGGGCACCAGGGGTTCCCCATGGGATGCAGCATGTATTATGCCACCCATGGGAGCCCATCTAAAATGTCTGCAGGCCTGCGGGAAAAGATGCATGGACCCTTTCACTTCAGGTCACTGCACCAGGCCACTACAAGAGGGCAGGGTGCTGGTACCTGTGTTTGAGGACACCCCTGCATGAGCAGAGGTGCCCCCATGTATTCTAGCTCCATTGTCCAGGACTTCTGTGAGTGTAGGGAAGCTATTTTACCCGTTTACTAGACATAGGTCACTACCTATGGCCAGCTACATAATGGTAACTCTGAACCTGGGTGTAAGGAAATGCCTCCTTGGCATGGTTACCCCCCTTACTTTTTGCCTTTGCTGATGCCAAGTTATGATTTGAAAGTGTGCTGAGGCCTGCTAACCAGGCCCCAGCACCAGTGTTATTTCCCTAGCTTGTACTTTTGTTTCCACAATTGGCACACCCTGGCATCCAGGTAAGTCCCTTGTAACTGGTACCCCGGTACCAAGGGCCCTGATGCCAGGGAAGGTCTCTAAGGGCTGCAGCATGTCTTATGCCACCCCGGGGACCCCTCACTCAGCACACACACACTGCTTGCCAGCTTGTGTGTGCTAGTGGGGATATAAAGTCGACATGGCACTCTCCTCAGGGTGCCATGCCAACCTCCCTGCCTACAGGTATAGATCAGTCACCCCTCTAGCAGGCCTTACAGCCCTAAGGCAGGGTGCACTATACCATAGGTGAGGGTATAGGTGCACTATGCCTCTACAGTGTCTAAGCAAAACCTTAGACTTTGTAAGTGCAGGATAGCCATAAGAGTATATGGTCTGGGAGTCTGTCATGCACGAACTCCACAGCACCATAATGGCTACACTGAAAACTGTGACGTTTGGTATCGTACTTCTCAGCACAATAAATGCACACTGATGTCAGTGTACATTTTATTGTAACATACACCCCAGAGGGCACCTTAGAGGTGCCCCCTGAAAGCTTAACCGACTACCCGTGTAGGCTGACTAGTTTTAGCAGCCTGCCACTCACCAGACATGTTGCTGGCCTCATGGGGAGAGTGCCTTTGTCACTCTGTGGCTAGTAACAAAGCCTGTACTGGGTGGAGATGCTTCACACCTCCCCCTGCAGGAACTGTAACACCTGGCGGTGAGCTTCAAAGGCTCACCCCATTTGTTACAGCACCACAGAGCACTCCAGCTAGTGGAGTTGCCCACCCCCTCCGGCCACGGCCCCACTTTTGGCAGCAAGGCCGGAGGAGATAATGAGAAAAACAAGGAGGAGTCCCTAACCAAGTTCTACAAACAATGGAAAGAGAACAGCAGATACTTGGGTCTTAGCAATTATCCAACATGGTTATTGCATAGAATTTCTCAATTTCCCTCTAAACGTCCCACCGAAAACACACAATATGTCAAAGCAACACATAGATCTTCTACAAGTAGAGGTCCAAGCGTTGTTACAAAAACAAGCAATAGAATTAGTACCGATTCATCAGAAAGTAACAGGAGTTTACTCTCTGTACTTTCTCATACCCAAAAAAGACAAAACTGTAAGACCTATATTAGATCTCAGAACTTTAAATACCTACATCAAATCAGATCACTTTCACATGGTGACATTACAGGACGTAATCCCATTGCTCAAACTGCAAGACTATATGACACTAGACCTAAAGGATGCATACTTCCATATACCGATACATCCTTCACACAGAAAGTACCTAAGGTTTGTATTCCAAGGGGTACATTACCAATTCAAGGTGTTGCCATTTGGGATAACAACTGCGCCAAGAGTTTTTACAAAATGCCTGGCAGTAGTAGCTGCGCATATCAGAAGACAGCAGATACACGTGTTCCCATACCTAGACGATTGGCTAATCAAAACCAACACACGAAAACTGTGTTCACAGCACACAAAGTATGTTATTGAGACACTCCACAAACTAGGTTTCTCAATCAACTACACAAAGTCGCACATTCAGCCGTGCCAAACACAGCAGTACTTAGAGGCGACAATCGACGCAACAAAAGGGGTTGCCACTCCACGTCCACAAAGGGTACAAGCTTTTCACAAGGTAATACAAGCCATGTATCCAGAACAAAGAATACAGGTCAAGATGGTAATGAAACTACTAGGCATGATGTCCTCATGCATAGCTATTGTCCCAAACACCAGATTGTACATGCGGCCCTTACAACAGTGCCTAGCATCACAATGGTCACAGTCACAGGGTCAACTTCTAGATCTAGTGTTGATAGACCGCCAAACATACACCTCGTTTCTATGGTGGAACACTATAAATTTAAACCAAGGGCGGCCTTTCCAAGACCCAGTGCCTCAATACGTAATAACTACGGATGCCTCCATGATAGGATGGGGAGCTCATCTCAATCAACACAGCATCCAAGGACAATGGGACACTCCTCAAAGTCAATTTCACATAAATCACTTAGAACTACTGGCAATATTTCTAGCGCTAAAAGCATTTCAACCCATAATAAGCCAAAAAAACATCCTTGTCAAAACAGACAACATGACAACGATGTATTATCTGAACAAACAGGGAGGAACACACTCAACACAGTTGTGTCTCCTAGCACAAAAAATATGGTATTGGGCGATTCACAACCACATTCGCCTAATAGCACAGTTTATTCCAGGGATTCAGAATCAGTTAGCAGACAGTCTTTCTCTGGATCATCAACAGATCCACGAATGGGAGATTCACCCCCAAATACTAAACACTTACTTCCAAAGATGGGGAACACGACAAATAGACCTATTTGCAACAAAAGAAAACGCAAAATGCCAAAAATACGCATCCAGATACCCACAAGATCGGTCTCAGGGCAATGCGTTATGGATGAGTTGGTCAGGGATATTTGCATACGCTTTTCCCCCTCTCCCACTCCTTCCATATCTAGTAAACAAATTGAGTCAAAACAAACTCAAACTCATACTAATAGCACCAACTTGGGCAAGACAACCTTGGTTCACAACACTACTAGACCTCTCAGTAGTGCCTCATGTCAAACTACCAAACAAACCATATCTGTTAACTCAACACAAACAGATCAGATACCCAAATCCAGCATCGCTGAATCTAGCAATTTGGCTCCTGAAATCTTAGAATTCGGACACTTAGACCTTACACATGAATGTATGGAGGTCATAAAACAAGCTAGGAAACCAACCACTAGACATTGCTATGCAAATAAGTGGAAAAGATTTGTTTATGTACAGACTTCCATGTAGCAGCCTTACATATTTCAGAGATTAGAACATTATTAAAGAGGGCAGCCGTAGCCGCCTTCCCTCTTGTCGAATGCGCCTTAGGCCTAGCGAGTAGTTGTTCATTAGCCAATTGATATGCAGTAACAATACATGAAACTATCCATCTAGATATGGTTCGTTTTGAGGCTGCCTCGCCTGTTCTCAAATGACCATAATTTACAAATAAGTGGTTAGATTGTCTAATTAGTTTGTGTAGGAAGCTGGCTCTGTATGCACTATTTCAAAGTAAGGAATAGTATGCACAGAGTCCAAGGGTTCCCCTTAGAGGTAAGATAGTGGCAAAAAGAGATAATTCTAATGCTCTATTTTGTGGTAGTGTGGTCGAGCAGTAGGCTTATCAAAGGAGTAGTGTTAAGCATTTGTTGTACATACACAAGCAATAAATGAGGAACACACACTCAGACAATTCCAGGCCAATAGGTTTTTTAATAGAAAAATATATTTTCTTAGTTTATTTTAAGAACCACAGGTTCAAATTTTACATGTAATACTTTAAATGAAAGATATTGCAGGTAGTTAATTTAGGAACTTTGAATAATCAAATAGCATATATACTTTTCACATAAATCACATATAGCTATTTTAAAACTAGATAGTGCAATTTTCAACAGATCCTGGGGGGAGTAAGAGTTTGTTAGTTTTTGCAGGTAAGTAAACCACCTCAGGGGTTCAAGTTTGGGTCCAAAGTAGCCCACAGTTGGGGGTTCAGAGCAACCCCAAAGTTACCACACCAGCAGCTCAGGGCCGGTCAGGTGCAGAGGTCAATGGAGAAGGGGCTGCCCCGGTTCCAGTCTGCCAGCAGGTAAGTACCCGCGTCTTCAGAGGGCAGACCAGGGGGGTTTTGTAGGGCACCGGGGGGGGGGGGGGGGGGGGGGGGGGGACACAAGTCAGCACAGAAAGTACACCCTCAGCAGCACGGGGGCGGCCGGGTGCAGTGTGCAAACACCCCGTCGGGTTTTCAATAGGTTTCAATGGGAGACCAAGGGGTCTCTTCAGCGATGCAGGCAGGAAAGGGGGGGGGGGGGGCTCCTCGGGGTAGCCACCACCTGGGCAAGGGAGAGGGCCTCCTGGGGGGGTCTCCTGCACTGGAGTTCTGATCCTTCAGGTCCTGGGGGCTGCGGGTGCAGAGTCTTTACCAGGCGTCGGGATTTGAGGAGCAGGGAGTCGCGGTCAGGGGGAGCCTCGGGATTCCCTCTGCAGGCATCGCTGGGGGGGTTCGGGGGGGGGGAGGGACTCTGGCTACTCACGGTCTCGCAGTCGCCAGGGAGTCCTCCCTGAAGTGATTGCACCCGACGCCCCCGGCTCGACTTGTGGAGAACAGAGTAGCAAGTCTCACGCTTCCGGCGGGAAACGCAAGTTGTTTTAAAGTTGCTCCTTTGTAACAAAGTTGCAGTCTTGGGTGAACAGAGCCGCTGTCCTCAGGAGTTCTTGGTCCTTCTAGAGCAGGGCAGTCCTCTGAGGATACGGAGGTTGCTGGTACCTGGGGAAAGCGTCGCTAGAGCAGTGTCTTCAGAAAAAGGGGGGGGGGGGGGGGGGGAAGAGACAGGCCGGTAGAGCTGGGGCCAAAGCAGATGGTGTCTTCTTCTCTGCAGGGTTTTTCAGCTCAGCAGTCCTCTTCTGTAAGTTGCAGGAATCTGGTTTCCTAGGTTCTGGGGAGCCCCTAAATACTGAATTTAGGGGTGTGTTTAGCTCTGGGAGGGCAGTAGCCAATGGCTACTGTCCTTGAGGGTGGTTACACCCTCTTTGTGCCTCCTCCCTGAGGGGAGGGGGGCACATCCCTATTCCTATTGGGGGAATCCTCCTTCTACAAGATGGAGGATTTCTAAAAGTCAGTCACCTCAGCTCAGGACACCTTAGGGGCTGTCCTGACTGGCCAGTGACTCCTCCTTGTTTTTCTCATTATCTCTCCTGGACTTGCCGCCAAAAGTGGGGGCTGGGTCCAGGTGGCGGACATCTCCACTAGCTGGAGTGCCCTGGGGCATTGTAACACGAAGCTTGAGCCTTTGAAGCTCACTGCTAGGTGTTACAGTTCCTGCAGGGGGGAGGTGTGAAGCACCTCCACCCAGAGCAGGCTTTGTTTCTGTCCTCAGAGAGCACAAAGGCTCTCACCGCATGGGGTCAGAAACTCGTCTCTCAGCAGCAGGCTGGCAGAGACCAGTCAGTCCTGCACTGAACAATTGGGTAAAATACAGGGGGCATCTCTAAGATGCCCTCTGTGTGCATTTTTTTATAAATCCAACACTGGCATCAGTGTGGGGTTATTATTCTGAGAAGTTTGATGCCAAACTTCCCAGTATTCAGTGTAGCCATTATGGAGCTGTGGAGTTCGTTTTTGACAGACTCCCAGACCATATGATCTTATGGCTACCCTGCACTTACAATGTCTAAGGTTTTGCTTAGACACTGTAGGGGCATAGTGCTCATGCACCTATGCCCTCACCTGTGGTATAGTGCACCCTGCCTTAGGGCTGTAAGGCCTGCAAGAGGGGTGACTTACCTATGCCACAGGCAGTGTGAGGCTGGCATGGCACCCTGAGGGGAGTGCATTCAAACTTGTTATCTTAAAGTAGGTCAAGCTGTACTACGAACATTATTTCAAACAACTTCAACTCCTACAGGCTGAACCACCGCTTTTGGGGAGATAACTGCTTACTAGTCTATGCACAGCATGTGTATCTGCAGCTACACATGCCATCGAACGGAAAATGTCACTTACCCAGTGTACATCTGTTCGTGGCATTAGTCGCTGCAGATTCACATGCGCCCACCCGCCTCCCCGGGAGCCTGTCGCCGTTTAGAAGTTGATCTTGAACATTTGTAAATTTGTAAATATATTACTTTAAACTTCATTATGTACATACGTATTCACTCCATTGCATGGGCACTATTACTAGCATACACAACTCCTACCTCACCCTCTGCGGGGAAAACAATCTAAAATGGAGTCGAAGCCCATGCGCAATGGAGTTGAAATGGGAGGAGTCCCTCGGTCTCGTGACTCGAACAAAGACTTCTTCGGAGAAAAACAACTTGTAACACTCCGAGCCCAACACCAGATGGCGGGATGTGCACAGCATGTGAATCTGCAGCGACTAATGCCACGAACAGATGTACACTGGGTAAGTGACATTTTCCTTTTCGTGCATATTTCATACTTTATAGGAGTGTATTTTGTGTATGCTCCGGGGTCCCCGCACGAGGGCGGGAATATTCAATGTTTGACTTTGATGAGGATACCCCTGGAAGAGAACTAGGATTTACAGGTAAGTAACTTATCCTTTTCCCCCTCTCCCACTTATTCCATTTTTGGTCAACAAACTGCGTCAAAACAAACTCAAACTCGTACTTATAGCACCAAAGTGGGCACGCCAACCATGGTACACTGCTAGACCTGTCAATAGTACCACACGGCAAACTCCCAAACAGGCCAGACCTGCTGATGCAACACAAACAGCAGATCAGACACCGTAATCTAGCGATGCTTAATCTAGCAATCTGGCTCCTGAAATCTTAGTTTGGCTATCTAAACCTTAGACCAGAGTGTATGGAAGTCATTAAACAGGCAAGAAAAGCTACCACCAGACAGTGTTATGCGAACAAATGGAAAAGATTTGTTTTCTACTGTCAAAGCACATAACACCTTTTGGATGCTTCCATACAAGACATTGTAGGTTATTTACTCCACCTACAAAAAGCAAATCTGGCTTTTTCATCCATCAAAATACATCTCACAGCAATTTCTGCTTATTTGCTAAATAAACAGACCAAATCCCTATTTAGAATACCGGTCATTAAAGCCTTCATGGAGGGCCTAAAGCGAATCATACCTCCAAGAACTCCACCAGTACCCTTGTGGAATCTTAACATTGTACTTATACGACTCATGGGTCCACCATTTGAACCTGTGCACTCTTGTCAGATACAATTCTTAACCTGGAAAGTAGCATTTCTAGTAGCAATCACTTCATTACGAAGAGTTGGTGAAATACATGCTTTAACTATTTGTAAGAAGTTGGCTCTGTATGCACTATTTCAAAGTAAGAAATAGCATGCACAGAGTCCAAGGGTTCCCCTTACAGGTAAGATAGTGGCAAAAATAGATCATTCTAATGCTCTATTTTGTGGTAGTGTGGTCGAGCAGTAGGCTTATCAGAGGGTAGTGTTAAGCATTTGTTGTGTACACACAGGCAATAAATGAGGAACACCCACTCGAAGACAATTCCAGGCCAATAGGTTTTTATATAGACAAATATATTTTCTTAGTTTATTTTAATAACCACAGGTTCAAGATTTACAATCAATACTTCAAATGAAAGGTACTTCACTTAGGCATCATAGGAACTTTGAATCAAGAAAATAGCATGTACAGTTTTGGCAAAAATGGCAATAAGCTATTTTTAAACTAGAGACTGCAAATTTCAACAGTTCTTGGGGGAGGTAAGTGAACCACCTACAGGGTTCAAAGTTGGGTCCAAGGTAGCCCACCGTTGGAGGTTCAAGGCAGCCCCAAAGTTACCACACCAGCTGCTTAGGGCCGGTCAGGTGCAGAGGTCAAAGTGGTGCCCAAAACACATAGGCTTCAATGGAGAAGGGGGTGCCCCCGTTCCAGTCTGCCAGCAGGTAGGTACCCGCGACTTCGGAGGGCAGACCAGGGGGGTTTTGTAGGGCACTGGCGGGGGGACACAAGTCAGCACAAAAAGTACACCCTCAGCGGCATGGGGCGGCCGGGTGCAGAGTGCAAACAGGTGTTGGGTTTGCAATGGAGTTCAATGGGAGACCTGGGGGTCTCTTCAGTGAGGCAGACGGGGGGGTGGGGGGGGGGCTTCTCGGGGTAGCCGGCACCTGGGCAAGGGAGAGGGCCACCTGGGGGTCGCTCCTGCACTGGAGGTCATATCCTTCAGGTCCTGGGGGCTGCGGATGCAGTGTCTTTACCAGGCGTCGGGTTCTTAGAAGCAGGCAGTTGCGGTCAGGGGGAGCCTCTGGATTCCCTCTGCAGGCGTCGCTGGGGGGGCTCAGGGGGGTCAACTCTGGCTACTCACAGGGTCGCAGTCGCCGGGGAGTCCTCCCTGTAGTGTTGGTTCTCCGCAGGTCGAGCCGGGGGTGTCTGGTGCAGAGTGGAAAGTCTCACGCTTCCGGCGGGAAACGTGCAGTCCTTTAAAGTTTGTTTCTTTGTTGCAAAGTTGTTTCTTCTTTGGAGCAGAGCCGCTGTCCTCAGGAGTTCTTGGTCCTTTTAGATGCAGGGTAGTCCTCTGAGGCTTCAGAGGTCGCTGGACCCTGGGGAACGTGTCGCTGTTGCAGTTTTTCTTGAAGTGGGGATACGGGCCGGTAGGGCTGGGGCCAAAGCAGTTGGTATCTCCGTCTTCTCTGCAGGGCTTCAGGTCAGCAGTCCTCCTTCGTCTTCAGGTTGTAGGAATCTATCTTGCTAGGTTCTGGGAGCCCCTAAATACTCAATTTAGGGGTGTGTTTAGGTCTGGGGGGTTAGTAGCCAATGGCTACTAGCCCTGAGAATGGCTACACTCTTTGTGCCTCCTTTGTGCCTCCTCCCTGGTAAAGACACTGCACCCGCAGCCCCCACGACCTGAAGGATCCGACCTCCAGTGCAGGAGCGTCCCCCCAGGTGGCCCTCTCCCTTGCCCAGGTGGTGGCTACCCCGAGGAGCCCCCCCCTTGCCTGTCTGCATCGCTGAAGAGACCCCTTGGTCCCCCATTGATTTCTATTGTGAACCAGAAACCTGTTTGCACAACTGGAACCGGGGCACCCCCATTCTCCATTGAAGCCTATGTGTTTTGGGCACCACTTTGACCTCTGTACCTGACCGGCCCTGAGCTGCTAGTGTGTGGTAACTTTGGGGTGGCTCTGAACCCCCAACGGTGGGCTACCTTGGACCCAAACTTGAACCCCGTAGGTGGTTTACTTATCTGCAAAAACTAAAACACTTACGTCCCCAGGAACTGTTGAAAATTGCACTGTCTAGTTTTAAAATAGCTATATGTCATTTATGTGAAAACTGTATGCTATTTTGCTAATTCAACGTTCCTAAAGTTCCTACCTGAAATACCTTTCATTTGAAGTTTTACTTGTAAATCTTGAACCTGTGGTTCTTAAAATAAACTAAGAAAATATATTTTTCTACACAAAAACCTATTGGCCTGGAATTGTCTCCGAGTGTGTTCCTCATTTATTGCATGTGTATGTTCAACAAATGCTTAACACTACTCCTCTGATAAGCCTATTGCCCGACCACACTACCATAAAATAGAGCATTAGAATAATCTCTTTTTGCCACTATCTTACCTCTAAGGGGAACCCTTGGACTCTCTGCATGCTATTTCTTACTTTGAAATAGTACATACAGAGCCAACTTCCTACACCGGATAAAACAAAGCCATTGTCAAGTTGACTGGGTGCCCCTAAATGGACAATACTGTTTAGCTCAAACTGCCCAGGATCCATGAAGTCTCCCCAGTAAACTCCATGAAACGGCTAGTGTCTAAGCTGAAAAAGCTATCCCATCATCTTTACAACCAAGAATGGTGTCACCATCATCCCAAACTGCCCCTGTACTCAAGGAGTGGCTCTACTCCTGACCTTCTGCCTTCGGATTTCTGTTGCGATCTGAACTTCAATCCATTATCTAGGGTATCCTCATTGGCTGAAGGTTGTCTCCCTAATTCCGGTACTATTGGTTTCTGCTATGTTACTGCTCAGTACTGAATAGATCACTGGTTTAAGTTGTGCTCCAGATCCTCTTGCTCTGGCCAGTAGACCGTTTGTGCACATTGCTGCCCACAAAAATCTGTACCGTTAACTTTTTCCATGAGTGGCACTCGTACTCCTAAAAGAATCTTCGAAGAACACCTAGTGTTTCGTCATGCTAGCCAGCAACTGCCCCAAATGTAGTCCCCAGTCACTTCTGGACTCCACTTGATTGGATCACTGGTAACTAGAGTCCCTCCAAGTGGCCATCATAAAGTTGGTCTGTAAGTACCTTTGTACTCCATCTTGCATGAGTTGGATTCTGTTGGAGAAGTGAGTTTTTGTGGCAGAGAAGATGGTACAATTCTCATGGTTTTGTGCAGGTAGTAAATCTGACTTCATATAGCCAGGTGGATAATTTCTGAAGTTGCACATCTGTGTGACTTCTTCACCATTGACCGTGAAGGCAGGAATGAGTGCTTCTGACTTAAGCAGGTTCCTTGGCACACAAACATGGCCATGTCTTGTCTAATTTGTTTTTATACCTTTTTGCCTAAAATGGCCTTTTCCGCTTAGACATTCTCTTTAGTAGTTGTGAAGGCTCCATTGTCCTTTTTAAACCCACCCACCTCTTAGACTGCTTGACCTTGAGATTATAAAGTTCAAAAACGAAATACATGCTCAACAGCTGGGTGCAATTGTATTGTGGCTCCAGGACATGTGGTTTGAGTTTAACCGTTACGGTTGCTACTGAGTAACTCTTGTTTGTAGGTGCCGAAAATACAGTCTGCTGTATGAACTTACTCTACTTGTTCATTTGAAATTAAAACATTTTCATATGCCATAGTTCAGGTACTAATTGTTTTTTTCTTTGTTCGTTGTAGATTGATCCTCTTGCAGCGATGGCATCTCTCAGCATTGGAAGCTCTACTGCCCCCCACACCCAGAGCTTACCAGCCTTCCCTCCCAATCTGGGCTCTGCTTTTAGTACCCCCCAGTCACCAGCAAAAGCCTTCCCACCTCTCTCCACACAAAGTCAGGGTACAGGTTTCAGTGGTATTGGAAACCTGTCCACACAACTTCCAGGTAAGTTGTCAACGGATCCTAGTGCTAGTAGTATTTTGTTAAACCTCTCTTTAAATTAGTCATCAAAGACCACAGAAATGTTCATTTAAAGGGTGATTTCAACCAGCAACATTAATATTCATACTATTGAATTTGTACGTACAGCCTTATTTTTCTTCTGTAATGAGCTGAACTCTGCTGTTGACACTATGAAAAGGGTTGTTCTGGGTTTCAAATAGTTAATTGTAAGAAGGTAGATCCACCCTTTACTTACTGTAAGCCTTTCACTCAATATACATTTATAACTGTGTTGCCATTGGTGAGGATGATGTCATTTATATTCTGTTCTTCCCCGTTTCCTGGGTGCCTTTGCTCCAAATGGTGTTACTGCATAACATCCTGTCTGTGCAGTACATGCTGTGTTCTGTCAGTTGGATGGACATCAAAAGGACTTGTATTTTGGCTGTTTTTTGTTTGCTGTTCTGTTTCTTGATGATTTTAAAAAAAAAAATTTTTTTTACGTTCAACAAAAATAATTAGCTTCCATTGTCCATGCTTGTTATAGAATATCCTCCTTGAGCAATGCAGGAGTCCTGCTGTTTCCTTGGATAATTTACCATCGATCTTGTGCTTGAAAACTACTGCACTCTGCATAAGTTATTCCCTTGTGGTGCATGAGTTTGTATATAGAGCGAGCTTCCATGGATTATCCTTGCAGGGAGATCGAAACTCCTACACAATCAATACTGCATCCTTTTTTCTTTTTAATGGGCTGCTACTAAGGTGTACACAATTCCAAACTTTTAGTTGTTTCCCAGTTCAAGGAAGCACAGCAAGTAATATTTATGAATTTTTCATGAAGGTACCCTTTGTCTGCACGTGTGCATGAGCCAGAACATATTTCAACTTGTTTTCCAGAAAATCATTACAAAGTATATATCATTTGTAAACTGTTCTTTTTTTCAATATTAAATAAATTGAGATAGTTAAATTGGGAAATATAAGAACATTTGGCTGAAAACTTCACTGCATTACAATTCGTAGTAAAACACGAAAACAGGAAACACTTTTCTAGTGCTTATCTATGCTGTTAAATTGTGACCCTGCTTCTGCAATTCATGCCCATCCCATGATGCCTTTTGGCATGTGGTTGGGCAACATATCAAGGTCTGCTACTCCCATTCTCTGTAGGCATTGAGAGGGTTTTCAAAATGGATATACTGACACACAGGCATTCAGTATCAAGAAGGCATTAATACTATTGGTCAGTGTCTAAGAATTTTTAGACGTTGTGATAACTCTCATTGGCAGGCTGAGATTACTTTAGGATTTCACCCTGTTTTGCAGCGTGAATCTTTTCTGGATTCCCATGCTTCACATTATTCCGCCATCTAGTGGTTGGCTTCAGATTTTCTACTATTTCATTAAAACATTTTAGGCTGTCTTCTCTTTACTTTTATTGGTTTGTGGGTGTCGATGGACCCACCAATTTGGTGTCCTTTGTGACGTTGTCACACTGCCTCCAGATGGCTCCTTCCCAGTTCGCCATATTGAGATTCTTCTAAGTTATCCATTACCTATGACGCATGATTTGACTGATATTGACTCATAAGAGGAAGAATATGTGGCCAAATCTCCTGTTAGTTATATTGCTGCAAACATTTATTCCTTGCCAGTTAACAGCAGAGACCTCAGCTCAGCAAACAGCTCCGTTCTTCTGGATTCTTTGCAAAAACCAACTCCAGTGCAATTACCAACTGACTAAAATCTCAGAACACCAATGATGGAACAAGAGTTTTGCATCGTAGGGGTCTGCATTTGTTCTAAACAATTGTATCGCCCATGATAGTGATTCTGGAACACCTAAGTTGGAGCATGTGTTGGCTGCATATACACATGCTATGCACACTCCTGCCGTTTAGTGTTGGGCTTGGAATTTGCAAGATGCTTTCTCTCGAGGAAGTCTTAGCTGGTGATAAGGTGTAGTCTGTCCACCTCCTTGAGGCAATGCACATGTTCAACTGCTCCTTTGTTAGATTGCTTATTCCACCACCGGGTTCTGACGGCGTGCTCAGGAGCAGCTTTGATTCCATACCAGTTTCTTGGACGCCTAACTGCTTGGAATGGCCTCATCAGAAAGACCAACTGTAGGAAGTTGTCTCTGTATATACTATCTCAAAGTAAGAGATAGTGTGCAGAGTCCAAGGGTTCCCCTTAGAGGTAAGATAGTGGAAAATTTGATAATTCGAATGCTCTATTTTGTGGTAGTGTGGTCGAGCAGTAGGCTTATCAGAGGGTAGTGTTAAGCATTTGTTGTACACACACAGGCAATAAATGAAGAACACACACTCAAGGACTTAATCCAGTGCAATAGTTTTTATATAGAAAGATATATTTTCTTAATTTATTTTAGAACCACAAGATTCAAGATTTGAAGTAAATACATAAAATACAAGGTACTCCACATGGGTAAGTAAGGAACTTTGAATTAGAGCAGTAACATACACAGTTTTAGTTAAAATGGCTATAAGCCATTTTAAAAGTGAACGCAGTGCAAACATCAACAGTTCTTGGGGGAGGTAAGTATTGGTTAGCTTTTCAGTTAAGTAAGGCACTTACAAGTTCAAGTTCCTGGGGTATAGGCAGCCCACCATTGGGAGAATTCAAGGTAATCCCAAAGTCACCGCACCAGCAACACAGGGCCGGTAAGGTTCAGAGGTCAAAGGAGGGCCCAAAACACATAGGCGCCTATGGAGAACAGGGGTGCTCCGGTTCCAGTCTGCCAACAGGTAAGTACCTGGTTTGTTTCCTTCAGGTCCTGGGGGCTGGGGGTGCAGTGCTGGTTCCAGGTGTCGGGTCCCTTGTTACAGGCAGTTGTGGTCAGGGGGAGCCTCTGGATTCTTTCTGCAGGCGTCGCTGTGGGGACTCGGGGATGGTCGTCTCTGGTTACTCACAGGCTCGTAGTTGTCGGGGAGTCCTCCCTGAGGTGTTGGTTCTCTGAATCTCAAGCCGGGGGCGTCGGGTGCAGTGTGTGAATTCTCATGCTTGTGGCGGAAAACGCGCAGTCTTTGAAAGTTGCTTCTTTGTTGCAAAGAAGTAGCTGGTTTTGAACAGGGCCGCTGTTCACAGGAGTTTCTTGGTCCCTTAGTCCAGGGCAGTCCTCTGAGACTTCTGAGGTCGCTGGTCCCTGTCTGATGCGTCGCTGGTTGCAGGTTTTCGAAGCTGGAGAAAGGCCGGTAGGGCTGGGGCCAAAGCAGTTGTCTTCCTCCTTCGCTGCAGGCTTGTAGGTCATCAGTCCTTGTTTCTTCAGGTTGCAGGAATCTGATTTCTTGGGATCTGGGGTGCCCCTAAATACTGAATTTAGGGGTGTGTTTAGGTCTGGGAGGGCAGTAGGCAGTAGCTACTGTCCTGGAGGGTGGCTACACCCTCTTTGTGCCTCCTCCCTGTGGGGGAGAGGGGCACATCCCTAATCCTATTGGGGGAATCCTCCAAACTCGAGATGGAGGATTTCTAAAGGCAGGGGTCACCTCAGCTCAGGACTCCTGAGGGGCTGTCCTGACTGGTGGGTGACTCCTCCTTGTTTTTCTCATCTCGTCCAGCCTTGCCATCAAACGTGGGGGCAGTGGCCGGAAGGGCAGGCATCTCCACTAGCTGGGATGCCCTGGGGTGCTGTAACAAAAGGGGTTAGCCTTTGAGGCTCACTGCCAGGTCTTAGTTCCTGCAGGGGGAGGTGAGAAGCACCTCCACCCAGTACAGGCTTTGTTCCTGGCCACAGTGTGACAGACACTCTCCCCATGTGGCCAGCAACATGTCTGGTGTGTGGCAGGCTGCTGAAATTAGTCAGCCTACACGGATAGTCGGTTAAGGTTTCAGGTTGCATCTCTAAGATGCCCTCTGGGGTGTATTTCACAATAAATCCCACACTGGCATCAGTGTGCATTTATTGTGCTGAGAAGTTTGATACCAAACTTCCCAGTTTTCAGTGTAGCCATTATGGAACTTTGGAGTTCGTGCATGACAGACTCCCAGACCATATACTCTTATGGCTACCCTGCACTTACAATGTCTAAGGTTTTGCTTAGACACCTTAGGTGCGTAGTGCTCATGCACCTATGCCCTCACCTGTGGTATAGTGCACCCTGCCTTAGGGCTGTAAGGCCTGCTAGAGGGGTGACTTACCTATGCCACAGGCAGTGTGTGGTTGGCAAGGCACTCTGAAGAGAGTGCCATGTCGACTTAGTCTTGCTACCCATCAGCGCACACAAGCTGTGAGGCAGTGTGCATGTGCTGAGTGAGGGGCCCCCAGGGTGGCATAAGACATGCTGCAGCCCTTACAGACCTTCCCTGGCATCTGGGCCCTTGGTACCAGGGGTACCAGTTACAACTGAGTGCTAGGGTTCTGCCAGTTGTGGAGATAAAGGTACAGTTTAGGGAAAGAACACTAGTGCTGGGGCCTGGTTAGCAGGGTCTCAGCACCCTTTCAATCAAAACATAGCATCAGCAAAGGCAAAGAGTTAGGGGCTAACCATGCCAACGAGGCATTTCCTTACATTAGCAAAAAGAGTTTCACACTTCCACATAAATTATATGATACACATACCAATTTAGTTTCCAAAACCCCAAAAATCAAGGAGAAAGTTACACATGCAGCTTTAAGACGTGCTGTAATGTATTACATTGAAAGGATAAAGACTAGCAGGAAGAGAAAGGAACTATTTGTCTATTTTTGCAGACAACTGTAAGGAAATGCCTCCTTGGCATGGTTACCCCCTGACTTTTTGCCTTTGCTGATGCTAAGTTTTGATTTGAAAGTGTGCTGAGGCCTGCTAACCAGGCCCCAGCACCAGTGTTCTTTCCCTAACCTGTACTTTTGTTTCCACCATTGGCACACCCTGGCATCCAGGTAAGTCCCTTGTAACTGGTACCCCTGGTACCAAGGGCCCTGATGCCAGGGAAGGTCTCTAAGGGCTGTAGCATATCTTATGCCACCCTGGGGACCCCTCACTCAGCACAGACACACTGCTTGCCAGCTTGTGTGTGCTGGTGAGGACAAAATGAGTAAGTCGACATGGCACTCCCCTCAGGGTGCCATGCCAACCTCACACTGCCTATGCAGTATAGATAAGTCACCCCTCTAGCAGGCCTTACAGCCCTAAGGCAGGGTGCACTATACCATAGGTGAGGGCACCAGTGCATGAGCACTGTGCCCCTACAGTGTCTAAGCAAAACCTTAGACATTGTAAGTGCAAGGTAGCCATAAAAGTATATGGTCTGGGAGTCTGTCATGCACGAACTCCACAGCACCATAATGGCTACACTGAAAACTGGGAAGTTTGGTATCAAACTTCTCAGCACAATAAATGCACACTGATGCCAGTGTACATTTTATTGTAACATACACCCCAGAGGGCACCTTAGATGTGCCCCCTGAAACCTTAACCAACTACCCGTGTAGGCTGACTGGTTTTAGCAGCCTGCCACACTCGAGACATGTTGCTGGCCACATGGGGAGAGTGACTTTGTCACTCTGTGGCTAGTAACCAAGCCTGTACTGGGTGGAGATGCTTATCACCTCCCCCTTGCAGGAACTGTAACACCTGGCGGTGAGCCTCAAAGGCTCACCCCCTTTGTTACAGCACCCCAGGGCATTCCAGCTAGTGGAGTTGCCCGTCGCCACGGCCCCACTTTTGGCGGCAAGGCCGGAGGAGATGATGAGAAAAACAAGGAGGAGTAACTGGCCAGTCAGGACAGCCCCTAAGGCAACCTGAGCTGAGGTGACTCTGACTTTTAGAAATACTCCCTCTTGCAGATGGAGGATTCCCCCAATAGGGATAGGAATGTGACCCCCTCCCCTCAGGGAGGAGGCACAAAGAGGGTGTAACCACCCTCAGGGCTAGTAGCCATTGGCTACTGCCCTCCCAGACCTAAACACCCTCCTAAATTCTGTATTTAGGGGCTCCCCAGAACCTAGGAACTCAGATTCCTGCAACCTAAGAAGAAGAGGACTGCTAAGCTGAAAAGCCCTGCAGAGAAAACTGAGACACCAACTGCTTTGGCCCCAGCTCTACCGGCCTGTCTCCCCACTTCTAAAGACACTGCTTCAGCGACGCTTTCACCAGGGAGCAGCGACCTCTGAATCCTCAGAGGACTGCCCTGCTCTAGAAGGACCAAGAACTCCCAGGGACGGCGGCTCTGTTCACCCAAGACTGCAACTTTGTTACAAAGGAGCAACTTTAAAACAACCTGCGTTTCCCGCCGGAAGCGTGAGACTTGCTACTCTGCACCCGACGCCCCCGGCTCGACTTGTGGAGAACAATCACTTCAGGGAGGACTCCCCGGCGAGTGCGAGACCGTGAGTAGCCAGAGTTGCCCCCCCTGAGCCCCCCACAGCGACGCCTGCAGAAGGAATTCCGAGGCTCCCCCTGACCGCGACTGCCCGTTCCTCAGATCCCAACGCCTGGTAAAGACTCTGCACCCGCAGCTCCCAGGATCTGTAGGATCCGAACTCCAGTGCAGGAGTGACCCCCAGGAGGCCCTCTCCCTTGCCTAGGTGGTGGCTACCCCGAGGAGCCCCTCCCTTGCCTGCCTGCATCTCTGAAGAGACCCCTTGGTCTCCCATTGATTTCAATTGAAAACCCGATGCATGTTTGCACACTGCACCCGGCCGCCCCCGTGCTGCTGATGGTGTACTTTCTGTGTGGACTTGTGTCACCCCCCGTGCCCTACAAAACTCCCCCTGGTCTGCCTCCGAAGACGTGGGTACTTACCTCCATTGAAGCCTATGCGTTTTGGGCACCACTTTGACCTCTGCACCTGACCAGCCCTGAGCTGCTAGTGTGGTAACTTTGGGGTTGCTCTGAACCCCCAATGGTGGGCTACCTTGGACCCAAACTTGAATCCCGTAGGTGGTTTACTTACCTGAAAAAACTAACAAACTCTTACTCCCCCTAGGAGCTGTGAAAATTGCACTAAGTGTCTAGTTTTTAAATAGCTATATGTGATTTATATGAAAACTGTGTGTGCTATTTTGATTATTCAAAGTTCCTAAAGTACCTACCTGCAATACCTTTCATTTGAAGTATTACATGTAAAATTTGAACCTGTGGTTCTTAAAATAAACTAAGAAAAAATATTTTTCTATACAAAAACCTATTGGCCTGGAATTGTCTGTGTTCCTCATTTATTGCTTGTGTATGTACAACAAATGCTTAACACTACTCCTTTGATAAGCCTACTGCTCGACCACACTACCACAAAGTAGAGCATTAGTATTATCTCTTTGCCACTATCTTACCTCTAAGGGGAACCTTTGGACTCTGTGCATACTATTCCTTACTTTGAAATAGTGCATACAGAGCCAACTTCCTACAGCAACAATAAGGGAAAATCTGTAACTATGGGCAGAATAGACAGAAGGATCACACAAACTATTCAACAGTGCCACACAAGTGCAGGGGAGAAACTAAACTCAACCCCAAAGGCAGTCATCAAAGATAAAAAGAACTGTTTCTTTTCTGGCAAAAACACTTTTACAAGGTATATACCCCTGCTTCCAATATTCTTGGATCTGGGGTTAAGTCAAGCATCAGATTTAGTTACTTTAAGACCCCTCCTGTATTGGATCAGTGTAGGCATTTCCTTACAATCAGGTTATGGACTACCCCTGAACTAGATATATATAAGACCTCATTACTTGACCTATTAAAATGCCAATACTCTCCCCTGGATCTGTCATGTGTCCCATTGGTTCCGTTTGTTGGGCTTGGGTGATTATTGGGGAAAATCCCCACAAACTAGAGAGACGGCATAAAAATGTTTTAAAGTTAACTTATTGGTCTTATGTTAGGGATAACAACATAACCGGTAAATCCCATGGTCGTTTAACTAACTCTTTTATTGATCTTAAATGGACTCCAAAGTTCGAAGCCTAGTTGGACATTATACTGGATCTGCACGGCAAAAGCCTATATGCAAGGTTTCGTTTTGGCTCTTTGCCCCTGGTGTCATTGATTCACAGGTGGGGGCCAATCAGTCTTCCTGATATATGCCCTGCTTGTGGCAGTACCTCCGAAACCATCGAACACTTTGTTCTTCTGTCCAGCTTATGCGAATCCGCGAAAAAAATGGATCCGCAACACTTGTAGGGCTATGGGATTTAAGAACTGTTCCCTGGCTCTACGGGTATTAAAAAGTCGTAATTCAGTTGATGTAATTCTTCCAGTGAGCAAGTATGTAGTGACAGCCTGGCGTATACGCGGTCATCTTCAAAAAGCAACCTAAGGTTATTATCTTTTCTTAGAGCTTTGTGTAATTTGAAATCATTAAAACAATAAAAGCTCAAACTAATTTATTGATGTGTAGATGTTGTATTTTACCAAAAATGATTTATTGTGATGGATACAACTACCTGTGGATTCCTCACCTAATGAATTCTCCCCATGGCGCCAGCATTCAACGGAAATCTTCTTCCTAGCTTCTGCACGTCGACGAGGACGTAACATTTGCCCACGCGACGCAGTCTGACGTCATACAGGCAATAAGAGGTCCGTGCCGACATCAGTTCCCTTTTTTCCGTGCATTCGAAACGGTTATCTTCGAGGGAGCTACTGTTGCTTTCAAAGTTAGTGTGTTTTCTGCTGCGTGGTTTTTCTCTGAGGTTACTATGTCTCAGAGGAAGTCTGTTTCAAGCCCTGTCGGGAGTGTGGGGGCAAGATGTCCGTTACTGACCCTCATTCGGACTGCTTATGGTGCTTAAGCTCCGACCACAACGTCGCGACATGTGATTCATGTCAACACATGAATCCGAAGGCCCGAAAAGAGCGAGAAGCTAAACTATTCATGGCGAAGTCAAAAAGAAAGGAGAAGAAACATCATAGGAAGTCCTCCTCGCCGAAGTCTTATCGGCGTCATCGAGACTCCCGGCGCCGTAGGGATTCACGGCGCCATTCGAGCAAGGAGAGGTCTCGATCGAGGTCGCCTTCGGCTCGGCGTCGAAGGACTTGGGAGGTCAGTCCCACAGTCACTCCACATCCATCGACGCCGTTGCCTTCTCCGGCTTCTCCGACTTCGCCTGGGCAGACATCTTCAGTGGTTGAAGTGACGCAGCATCAGGTGTTCTCACCGGCTTTGCAGACGTCGAGGCTGGCGTCGGGGTCGCCTTTAATCCAGGCACCCCAGTATCCGGCTTTTCCTGCCCCTGGAGCCGATAATACCGCATTTTTTAATGTTTACCATCTTCCAGCAGATGGCTCCAGGCGGTGCTCCCACTGGTCCTTCGGGGCCGTTGGCTTTCACCTTGGGTGCTCCGGCGCCGCTACGGCCACCGGTGTCGGCTCCGGTGTCTGCTCCGGTGGCTCCAGAGGTTTCGGCCCCGGAGCTTTCCATCCCGTCGACTTCGGGGTTTCAGCTAGTGACCCCGACAGGACCATCTGAGACTCCGAGACGTGCCTCTTTTCATCCGGCTCCTAGCTCGGCGTCAAAGCTTCCTGTAGCGCCGGACATGGCGTCGGATGGATCCGGAGATCGGCGTCGTTCCTCAACCTCGGCGGATGCCATGTCGACGCCGCGTATTGAAGAGAGGCTACATTCTAGGAGACGTGCTCGCCGTCTCTTGGGACAACAGGAATACCAACGGGTCTTGGAGGAAGGAGAAATTGAGGATTCTGGCGAGGGTCTTCATGGACTGGATACAGCTAGTGGGCTGGATACTTCCCCTGAGGGGGACTTGTCATCTCCAGGGGAGTATACTGAGGAGGCAGCCACTTTTCACGCTGTAGTAAGAAAGGCAGTTAACTTCCTCGAACTGCCTTTGCCGGTAGCGGAGGCGAAACTGAATGTTCGATGGCATATGTTGCTGCAGATACACATGTTGAGCACAGTCCGCTGCCTGGTGTTGGGCTCGGAGTATTACAAGTTGTTTTTCTTCGAAGAAGTCTTTTTTGGTCACAGGACCGAAGGACTCCTCCCTTTTCGGCTCCATTGCGCATGGGCGTCGACTCCATCTTAGATTGTTTTTTTCCGCTGTCGGGTTCGGACGTGTTCCTTTTCGCTCCGTGTTTCGGTTCGGAAAGTTAGTCAGAATCTCGGAAGAAAGCGTTGGTATTGTTCCGTTCGGTATCGGGATAGTTAGGTACATCGACACCGATCATCGGAAGACTTTGGGGTAGCTTCGATCCCCCATCGGGGCCTGGTCGGCCCGACCGCGTGTGACGCCGAAGCCGATGGAACGGACCCCGTTCCGTTTCTGCCCAAAATGTCACAGTAAGTATCCTTATACAGATCAGCACTTGGTCTGTAACTTGTGCTTGTCCCCCGAGCACAAGGAGGATACCTGTGAGGCCTGTCGAGCCTTCCGGTCCAGAAAAACACTCCGGGACCGAAGAGCCAGGCGTCTACAAATGGCGTCCACGCCGACAAAACAACGTTTCGACGACGAAGAGGAAACATTCTCGGTTCCGGACTCAGAATCCGGAGACTCCGACGTCGAACAACAACAACAAACAGTGAGTAAGACGTCGAAAATAAAGACCATCGAAAAAACAAAAGCCCAGGGGACGCCACTGCCAACAGGCCATGGCTCGACCCATAAAACCGGCGACCCGTCGAAGGTGCCGAAAAAGGGCACACCCATAGCGAAGACACCCGACTCCGGTCGAGGGACCGCCATGGAGCAACCTCGGAGCAGAGATAGCGGCTCCGAGAAGCAAAAACAAGATGCCGGCACCGAAAAACATCGGCACCGAGATACACTGCCGAAAGCCACAAAAATTCAGTCGGTACCGAAGCCGGAAAAAGATTCTCTCTCGGCGCCGAAAAGTTCCACACCTCCTTCCTACACAGAGGAACAAGGAATAAGTGGCCAGATGCACAGATTTGGACAAGAGCTCCAAAGTGTAGAATCAGACTACACACAAAAGAGACTGTACATCCAACAAGACACAGGGAAGATATCAACCCTTCCCCCAATAATGAGAAAAAGAAGGATCGGATTTCTCAAGGATGACGCACAACCACAAGCCAAAGTGGTTAAAGTCACGCCTCCGCCCTCTCCACCACAACAGGCATCGCCGGCACAAACTCCGCCACAAATGCACTCACCAGCGCAAACTACTATAAGTCAAGATAATCAGGATCAAGACGCTTGGGACCTATACGACACCCCAGTGCCGGACAATGATCCCGATTCATACCCCACAAAGCCGTCACCGCCAGAGGACAGTACCTCATACTCGCAACTGGTGGCTAGGGCAGCAGAATTCCACAATGTCCAACTGCATTCCGATCCTATAGAGGATGATTTTTTATTTAACACCCTCTCGGCTACACATAGCCAATATCAATGTCTCCCAATGCTACCAGGGATGTTACGGCACGCAAAACACATTTTTGAAGAGCCCGTAAAATCAAGAGCCATCACCCCAAGGGTGGATAAGAAATATAAACCACCACCCACAGACCCAGTGTTTATTACTTCGCAGTTACCACCTGACTCCGTAGTAGTAGGGGCAGCTCGCAAAAGAGCAAATTGCCATACATCTGGCGACGCCCCACCTCCGGACAAAGAAAGCCGAAAATTTGATGCGGCAGGAAAGAGTCGCATCACAGGCAGCCAACCAATGGCGCATCGCAAATTCTCAAGCGCTGCTAGCCCGATATGACCGCGCACACTGGGATGAGATGCAACTTCTCATAGACCATCTTCCCCAGGAATACCAAAAAAGGGCGCAGCAAATAGTTGAAGAGGGACAAACGATCTCGAACAATCAAATCCGCTCTTCAATGGACGCAGCCGATACTGCAGCAAGAACAGTCAACACTGCTGTCACCATAAGGAGACACGCATGGCTCCGCACTTCAGGGTGCAAACCTGAAATCCAGCAGGCTGTCCTTAATATGCCCTTCAACGAAAAACAACTTTTTGGCCTTGAAGTGGACACAGCCATTGAAAAACTTAAAAAGGACACAGACACGGCCAAAGCCATGGGCGCACTCTACTCCCCGCAGAGCAGAGGCTCTTTTAGAAAAACTCCATTTAGAGGGGGGTTTCGTGGCCAACCCACAGACACCACCAGCCAACAAACAAGAACCACACCCTATCAGGATTCATTCCAAAGGGGAGGTTTCAGGGGATATAGAGGGGGTCAATTCCCAAGGAGTAGGGGAAAATTCCAAACTCCAAAAACACCTCCACCTAAACAGTGACTTTTAAGTCACACAACCCCTTCACTCAACACCAGTGGTGGGAAGACTAAGCCAATTCTACCAATCTTGGCAGCAGATTACAACAGACAATTGGGTACTAGCAATAATCCAACATGGCTATTGCATAGAATTCCACAAATTCCCACCAAACATCCCTCCAAAAACACGCAAAATGTCACTACAACATTTAGAACTTTTAGGACTAGAAGTTCAAGCACTACTGCAAAAGGATGCAATAGAATTAGTACCAGTACAACAAAAAAACACAGGAGTTTACTCCCTGTACTTTCTAATTCCAAAAAAAGACAAAACATTAAGACCAATATTAGATCTCAGGACACTAAATACCTACATCATATCGGACCACTTTCACATGGTCACACTACAAGACATCATTCCACTGCTCAAACAGCAAGATTACATGACCACATTAGACCTAAAAGATGCGTACTTTCATATACCGATACATCCTTCTCACAGAAAGTACCTAAGGTTCGTATTCAAAGGAATACATTACCAATTCAAGGTGTTGCCATTCGGAATAACTGCACCAAGAGTATTCACAAAATGTCTAGCAGTAGTAGCAGCACATATCAGGAGACCACAAATACATGTGTTTCCTTACCTAGACGATTGGCTAATCAAGACCAACACAGTAAGAAAGTGCACAAACAACACCACATATGTCATACAAACCCTTCACAAACTGGGTTTCTCCATCAACTATACAAAGTCACACCTCGAACCGTGTCAGACACAACAATATCTAGGGGCAACCATTAACACATCAAAAGGAATTGCCACTCCAAGTCCACAAAGAGTTCAAGCATTCCACAAGGTAATAAGTGCTATGTTTCCAAACCAAAAGATTCAAGCAGAATTTGTGCTAAAACTTCTAGGCATGATGTCATCATGCATAGCCATTGTCCCAAACGCAAGACTACACATGCGACCCTTACAACAGTGCCTAGCATCACAATGGTCACAAGCACAGGGTCAACTTCTAGATCTGGTGTTGGTAGACCGCCAAACATACCTCTTGCTTCTATGGTGGAACAGCAACAATTTAAACAAAGGGCGGACATTTCAGGACCCAGTGCCTCAATACGTTATAACAGATGCTTCCATGACAGGGTGGGGAGCACACCTCAATCACCACAGCATTCAAGGACAATGGGACGTACACCAAACAAAATTTCATATTAATTACCTAGAACTGTTAGCAGTATTTCTAGCGTTAAAAGCCTTTCAACCCATAATAACACACAAATACATTCTTGTCAAAACAGACAACATGACAACAATGTATTATTTAAACAAACAAGGAGGAACACACTCAACACAATTGTGTCTCCTAACACAAAAAATATGGCAGTGGCCGATTCACAACCACATTCGCCTAATAGCACAATTTATTCCAGGGATCCAAAACCAACTAGCAGACAACCTTTGGCGAGATCACCAACAAGTCCACGAATGGGAAATTCACCCCCAAGTTCTGAACAATTACTTTCAAATTTGGGGAACACCCCAGATAGATTTGTTCGCAACAAAAGAAAACGCAAAGTGCCAAAACTTAGCATCCAGGTACCCACACCGCGAATCACAAGGCAATGCTCTATGGATGAGTTGGTCAGGGATATTTGCATACGCTTTTCCCCCTCTCCCTCTCCTTCCATATCTAGTAAACAAATTGAGTCAAAACCAACTCAAACTCATACTGATAGCACCCACATGGGCAAGACAACCTTGGTATACAACTCTACTAGACCTTTCACTAGTACCGCATGTCAAACTACCCAACAGACCAGATCTGTTAACACAACACAAACAACAGATCAGGCATCCAAACCCAGCATCATTGAATCTAGCAATTTGGCTCCTGAAATCCTAGAATTCGGACACTTAGACCTCACACAAGAATGTATGGAGGTCATAAAACAAGCTAGAAAAGCTTCCACTAGACACTGCTATGCATCTAAGTGGAAAAGATTTGTTTGCTACTGCCATACCAATCAAATCCAACCATTGCATGCCTCTACAAAGGACATAGTGGGATACTTACTACATTTGCAAAAGGCAACCCTCGCTTTTTCATCTATAAAAATACACCTCGCAGCAATATCTGCTTACCTACAAACTACTCATTCATCGTCTCTATTTAGAATACCAGTTATTAAAGCATTCATGGAAGGGCTAAAAAGAATTATACCACCAAGAACACCACCAGTTCCTTCATGGAACCTTAACATCGTCTTAACAAGACTCATGGGTCCACCTTTTGAACCCATGCATTCCTGTGAAATGCAATATTTAACGTGGAAAGTCGCATTTCTCATTGCAATCACATCCCTCAGAAGAGTAAGTGAAATACAGGCATTTACCATACAAGAACCATTTATTCAAATACACAAAAATAAAATAGTTCTAAGAACAAATCCAAAATTTCTACCAAAAGTAATCTCACCATTCCATTTAAATCAAACAGTAGAATTACCAGTGTTCTTCCCACAGCCAGATTCCGTGGCTGAAAGGGCACTACATACATTAGACATCAAAAGAGCACTAATGTACTACATTGACAGAACAAAGTTAATCAGGAAAACAAAACAACTGTTCATAGCTTTTAAAAAACCACACATAGGAAATCCAATCTCTAAACAAGGCATTGCTAGATGGATAGTCAGATGTATTCAAACATGCTATCTTAAAGCCAAGAGAGAATTGCCTATTACACCAAAGGCACACTCAACCAGAAAGAAAGGTGCTACAACGGCCTTTCTAGGAAACATTCCTATGAGCGAAATATGTAAGGCTGCAACCTGGTCTACGCCTCATACATTTACTAAACACTACTGTGTAGATGTACTAAATGCACAACAAGCTACAGTGGGCCAAGCTGTACTAAGAACATTATTCCAAACTACTTCAACTCCTACAGGCTAAACCACCGCTTTTAGTGGAGGTAACTGCTTTATAGTCTATGCTCAACATGTGTATCTGCAGCAACATATGCCATTGAACTGAAAATGTCACTTACCCAGTGTACATCTGTTTGTGGCATTAGTCGCTGCAGATTCACATGTGCCCTCCCGCCTCCCCGGGAAGCCTGTAGCCGTTTAGAAGTAAATCTTAAATCTTAAACATTTGTACATTTGTAAATAATTATTATAAACTTTTTATGTACATACGTATTCACTCCATTGCATGGGCACTATTTATAGCAAACAACTCCAGCCTCACACTCTGCGGGGAAAACAATCTAAGATGGAGTCGACGCCCATGCGCAATGGAGCCGAAGAGGGAGGAGTCCTTCGGTCCCGTGACCAAAAAAGACTTCTTCGAAGAAAAACAACTTGTAATACTCCGAGCCCAACACCAGGCAGTGGACTGTGCTCAACATGTGAATCTGCAGCGACTAATGCCACGAACAGGTGTACACTGGGTAAGTGACATTTTCATTATTAACTGAGGTCCTACATCTGGCCTCTACTGCAGCAGAGCCTCTTTTACCATTTAACGAGGCTTTGCTTGATCCGGTGTTGGAGGTTTCGAAGAAGCCGGTATCTTCCTCGGCTGTTCATAGGGCTGTGGCCAGGAGGTATCGGGCTGCACCATCTGACCCTGGCTTTCTGTCCAGACACCCTACGCCGGAGAGCTTGGTGGTCCAGGCTTCCTGTTCTTCTAGATCTGCGCCTGGATCTTTTCCGACGGTGCCGGGGGACAGAGACTCCAAGAAGTTGGACTCACAATCCATGAAAATATTCTCGTCCTGTAGCATGGCGTTGAAGTCCACCAACGCTACATGTATCTTGGGGAGGTACATCTATGCTCTTATGGACGAAA
The DNA here is from genome assembly GCF_031143425.1 of Pleurodeles waltl. Taxonomy (NCBI): domain Eukaryota; kingdom Metazoa; phylum Chordata; class Amphibia; order Caudata; family Salamandridae; genus Pleurodeles; species Pleurodeles waltl. Next base: position 523,896,293 of record NC_090451.1, on the reverse strand, counting down.
TAACATCATCGCATACTTGGCTTCCCCAAGGACTCTTGAATATCGTGTCGGATGCCCAGCCTGCTGCAACCCAGATAATCCAATCTGGGTTGGACACAACTGACTCAGTGGCTAGAGCGATGGGCACGGCTGTGGTTGCGAGGAGACAGGCTTGGCTTCGCAACTCAGGGTTCTCTTCGGACGTGCAGTCGACCCTGTTGGACCTCCCGTTTGATGGGGACAAACTGTTTGGGGCCAAAGCGGATTCGGCATTGGAAAGGTTTAAAGAAAGCAGGGCCACAGCCAAGTTATTAGGACTGCAAGCCGCTTCTTCTGCCTCCTCCAGATTTTTTTAGGAGGTTTCGTGGATTTGGACGTGGCTCTGCCTCCTCTTCCTTTCGGGGGAGATTCCAACAGCCTACCTCTTCTCTCACCTTTAGATCAATTAGAGGGAGGGGTAGGGTCCGCACCAGGGGAGCCTCTCAGCAGCACTCTGCCTCTTCCTCGTGTTCTGGAGGGGTGCAGCAGGGGAAGCAGCCTTAGGCTTCCACTAATTCCCACTCACTCCTCTCCTGTAGGGGGAAGGTTACTGCATTTTCTTCACAAGTGGGAAGCTATTACATCAAACACTTGGGTTATCAGCTTTGTGGGAAAAGGCTACACCCTTCCCTTTCGGGAGTTTCCGCCCCCCATCCCGCCCGCCCATCTTATTGTTCAAAAGAACACCGCCTGTTGTTAGAACAGGAGGTTCAAGTCCTCCTTTTAAAGGGCGCGGTGGAGTTGGTTCCAGAGCGGGAAAGGGGTCAAGGTTGTTACTAGAGGTACTTCCTGATTCCCAAGAAGGATGGTCGGTTCAGACCAATCCTGGACCTGAGGATCTTGAATTGGTTCCTCAAACAGGAAAAGTTCAAGATGCTAACCCTAGCTCAGGTGCTTTTGGCATTGAACAATGGAGATTGGATGGTGTCTGTCGACTTGCAGGATGCTTATTTTCATATCCCGATACTCAAGTCTCACCGGAAGTATCTCCGGTTTGTGGTGGGGTCGCAGCACTATCAGTTTGCGGTCCTCCCGTTCGGTCTTACTTCGGCACCTCGAGTCTTCACGAAGGTGATGTCGGTGGTTGCGGCAGAGCTCAGAAGGAAGGGGATAGCGGTATTCCCTTACTTGGACGACTGGTTGATCAAAGCCAAGTCCCCGGACCTTGTGTTGCATCATCTGCAGTCGACAACCCAGTTGTTGTTCGACCTGGGCTTTTCGGTGAACGTGCCCAAATCTCACCTAGAGCCCTCTCAACGCCTCCTGTTCATAGGGGCAGTACTGGATACAACATTGGATCGAGCCTTTCCTCCGCCTCAGCGGATTCAAGATATTCAGGAGTTGGTTCCAATGTTTCGAAGTGGAGCGGTCGTTCCAGTCCTCAAGGTCCTTCGTCTGCTCGGTCTGTTTGCCTCCTGCATACTGTTGGTCACGCATGCTCGCTGGCACATGAGGGCTCTTCAGTGGTGCCTCCGAAGGCAGTGGTCTCAACACAAAGGAGATCTCGAAGGTTCTGTCAAGATCTCCAGAGATGCTGTTGCGGACTTGAAGTGGTGGATTGCGGGCAACAATCTTTCACAAGGAAGGCTGTTCATGCAGTCGCCACCAGTGACCACGGTCATAACGGATGCTTCCACTCTAGGGTGGGGAGCTTATCTAGGGGATCTGGAGATCAAAGGGCTTTGGTCTCCAGAGGAAGAGATTTTTCATATCAATCTGTTGGAGTTGCGGGCTGTGCGTCTGGCTCTCAAGGCCTTCCTCCCATCCCTTCCCGGTCAGTCGGTTCAGGTCCTGACGGACAATACTACTGTGATATGGTATATAAACAAGCAGGGAGGAGTAGGGTCGTACCTTCTCTGCAGAGAAGCTCTTCGACTATGGTCCTGGGCAAAGGACCATCAGATTTGCTTGGTAGCAAATCATCTGGCCGGAGTCTTGAATGTACGTGCGGACGATCTCAGTCGCCATTTCTCGGCCGACCACGAGTGGCGTCTCCATCTAGATCAAGTCCGTCTAATCTTCCAGTTGTGGAGGGTTCCTCGGATAGATCTGTTTGCCACCCGGGAGAACTCGCACTGTCCGTTATTCTGCAGTCTCCAGAATCCGGTGCAGGGGGCTTTGGGGGACGCGTTTCAGAGAACCTGGTGCGACCAGTTGCTTTACGCGTTTCCCCCCATACCCTTGATTCCTCGAGTATTGAGGGAAATTCGCCAAGACCGGGCCCAAGTAATCTTAATAGCTCCGGATTGGCCAAGGAGGGTGAGGTATTCCGACCTTCTCCAACTCTCAATGTGCCCTCCGCTCCGTCTCCCTCTCAGGGCAGACCTCCTCTCGCAGTCGCAGGGGCAGGTTTTACGCCCCAACCGCCAGAGCCTGCACCTTCATGCCTGGAGATTGAACGGGGCAACCTGAGTTCCTTTTCTCTCCCACCAGATGTAGTGGATGTTATTTTAGCGGCCAGACGACACTCCACTAAATCTATCTACGCTAATAGGTGGTCTAAATTTGTGGCATGGTGTGGGGAGAGACAGATTGATCCCTTACGTGCTCATATGTCAGATGTTTTATCTTTTGCTTTCTCTTTAGTGCAGAAAGGTTGTGCAGTGGCTACTATTAAAGCTTACTTGTCTGCCTTGTCAGCCTTTATTTGTCTCCCAGACCAACCATCGTTATTTAAATCTCCTATAGTACTTAGATTTTTGAAGGGCCTTATGAATAAATACCCTCCGAAACCTTTCGTTATGCCTCAATGGGATTTGTCCTTAGTCCTGACTTTCCTTATGGGGTCCCCTTTTGAGCCTATGCATTCTTGTCCATTAAGGTTCTTAGTGATTAAGACAGTTTTCCTGGTGGCCATAACATCTGCAAGGAGAGTGAGTGAGTTGCAGGCTTTATCGGTAAAACCCCCTATACAACTTTTTATGGGGATAAGGTGGTGTTGAGGACCAAGGCTGCTTTCCTTCCAAAGGTTGTTTCACCCTTCCATTTGGCTCAAACAATTACTCCGTCCACGTTCTATCCTCCGCCTCATCCTTCAAAGGAAGAAGAGAGACTTCATCGCTTGGACCCAAAGAGGGCGTAAAGCTTCTTCATAGACAGAACAAAGGATTTCAGGCTGGATGATCAGCTTTTCATCGGATACGTGGGCAAGAGGAGAGGAAAGGCAGTCCACAAGAGAACACTCTCCAGGTGGGTTGTTCTTTGCATTAAAATTTGTTACTCTTTAGCAAAGAAGGATCCTCCTGATGGTATTGGAGCCCATTCCACCAGGGCTAAGTCGGCCACCTCTGCCTTGGCTAGGGGTGTTCCTGTGGTCGACATCTGCAAGGCCGCAAATTGGTCGTCCCTTCACACTTTTGCAAGGCATTACTGCTTGGACTCTGAGGTCAGAAGGGATGGCCATTTTGCACGGTCAGTGCTGCAGGATTTCTTGGTTTGACCATACAGGCACCCACCACCGGGCGTGGTACTGCTTTGGGACTCTATTCATTAGGTGAGGAATCCACAGGTAGTTGTATCCATCAGAAGAACGAGTTACTTACCTTCGGTAACGACTTTTCTGGTGGATACATTAGCTACCTGTTGGTTCCTCACGGTCCCACCCGCCTCCCCGTGCCTTTTTGGTCTTGTGTGTGTATATACATATTTAGTGTATATATATATGTATCGTTTAAAAAAAAAAAAAATTATATTAAATCTATAGCCATCTTCTTCCAATGATGTGTAGTTTGCGATATTATAAGATGTTGCCTTTATTTTTCATTACATGACGTTATTGTTCTCAGGGACGTAAAAAATGTTGGTACTGACGTCGGCGAGGACCTCTTATTGCCTGTATGAAGTCAGACGGCGTCGCGTGGGCAAATGACATCCTCGTCGACGTGCAGAAGCTAGGAAGAAGATTTCCGTCGAATGCTGGCGCCATGGGGAGAATTCATTAGGTGAGGAATCCACAGGTAGCTAATGTATCCACCAGAAAAGTCGTTACCGAAGGTAAGTAACTCGTTCTTCTCGTACCTTCGCTAGTTTAGTGTAAGGAAATGCCTCCTTGGCCTGGTTACCCCCTGACTTTTTGCCTTTGCTGATGCTATGTTTTGAATTGAAAGTGTCCTGAGGCCTGCTAACCAGGCCCCAGCACCAGTGTTCTTTCCCTAACCTGTACTTTTGATTCCACAATTGGCACACCCTGGCATCCCGATAAGTCCCTTGTAACTGGTACCTCTGGTACCAAGGGCCCTGATGCCAGGGAAGGTCTCTAAGGGCTGCAGCATGTATTATGCCACCCTAGAGACCCCTCACCCAGCACAGACACACTGCTTACCAGCTTGTGTGTGCTAGTGAGAACAAAATGAGTAAATCGACATGGCACTCCCCTCAGGGTGCCATGCCAGCCTCTCACTGCCTATGCAGTATAGGTAAGACACCCCTCTAGCAGGCCTTACAGCCTTAAGGCAGGGTGCACTATACCATAGGTGAGGGTACCAGTGCATGAGCACTGTGCCCCTACAGTGTCTAAGCAAAACCTTAGACATTGTAAGTGCAGGGTAGCCATAAGAGTATATGGTCTGGGAGTCTGTCAAACACGAACTCCACAGCACCATAATGGCTACACTGAAAACTGGGAAGTTTGGTATCAAACTTCTCAGCACAATAAATGCAGACTGATGCCAGTGTACATTTTATTGTAAAATACACCACAGAGGGCACCTTAGAGGTGCCTCCTGAAACCTAACCGACTATCTGTGTAGGCTGACTGGTTCCAGCAGCCTGCCACACTAGGGACATGTTGCTGGCCCCATGGGGAGAGTGCCTTTGTCACTCTGAGGCCAGTAACAAAGCCTGCACTGGGTGGAGATGCTAACACCTCCCCCAGGCAGGAGCTGTAGCACCTGGCGGTGAGCCTCAAAGGCTCACCCCTTTGTCACAGCACAGCAGGGCACTCCAGCTTAGTGGAGTTGCCCGCCCCCTCCGGCCACGGGCCCCACTTTTGGCGGCAAGGCTGGAGGGAACAAAGAAAGCAACAAGGAGGAGTCACTGGCCAGTCAGGACATCCCCTAGGGTGTCCTGAGCTGAAGTGACTCTAACTTTTAGAAATCCTCCATCTTGCAGATGGAGGATTCCCCCAATAGGATTAGGGATGTGACCCCCTCCCCTTGGGAGGAGGCACAAAGAGGGTGTACTCACCCTCAGGGCTAGTAGCCATTGGCTACTAACCCCCCAGACCTAAACACGCCCTTAAATTTAGTATTTAAGGGCTCTCCCTGAACCTAGAAATTAGATTCCTGCAACTACAAGAAGGACTGCTAAGCTGAAAACCCCTGCAGAGGAAGACCAGAAGACACCAACTGCCTTGGCCCCAGACTCACCGTCCTGTCTCCTGCCTTCCAAAGAACCCTGCTCCAGCGACGCTTTCCAAGGGACCAGCGACCTCTGAATCCTCTGAGGACTGCCCTGCTTCGAAAAAGACAAGAAACTCCCGAGGACAGCGGCACTGCTCCAAAAGAACTGCAACTTTGTTACAAGGAGCAGATTTAAAGACCCCTGCAACTCCCCGCAAGAAGCGTGAGACTTGCAACACTGCACCCGGCGACCCCGACTCGACTGGTGGAGAACAACCAACTCAGGGAGGACCCTCCGGCGACTCTACGACTGTGAGTAACCAAAGTTGTCCCCCCTGAGCCCCCACAGCGACGCCTGCAGAGGGAATCCCCAGGCTCCCCCTGACCGCGACTGTCTGAACTCCATTTCCCGACGGCTGGAAAAGACCCTGCACCCGCAGCCCCCAGCCCCTAAAGAAACGGAACTTCTGTGCAGGAGTGACCCCCAGGAGGCCCTCTCCCTTGCCCAGGTGGTGGCTACCCCGAGGAGCCCCCCCCCCCTTGCCTGCCTGCATCGCTGAAGAGACCCCTTGGTCTCCCATTGAAAACTGAAGGAAACCCGACGCGTGTTTGCACACTGCACCCGGCCGCCCCCGCGCTGCTGAGGGTGTACTTTCTGTGCTGACTTGTGTCCCCCCCGGTGCCCTACAAAACCCCCCTGGTCTGCCCTCCGAAGATGCGGGTACTTACCTGCTGGCAGACTGGAACCGGGGCACCCCCTTCTCTCCATTGAAGCCTATGTGTTTTGGGCACCTCTTTGACCTTTGCACCTGACCGGCCCTGAGCTGCTGGTGTGATAACTTTGGGGTTGCTCTGAACCCCCAACGGTGGGCTACCTTGGACCAAAAACTGAAACCTGTAAGTGCCTTACTTACCTGTTGAAACTAACAATAACTTACCTCCCCCAGGAACTGTGAAAATTGCACTAAGTGTCCACTTTTAAAACGGCTTATTGTGTTTTATGTAAAAAGTATACATGCTAAAGTAATGATTTAAAGTTCCTAGAGTACTTACCTGCAATACCTTTCAAATGAGATATTACATGTAAAATTTGAACCTGTGGTTCTTAAAATAAACTAAGAAAAGATATTTTTCTATAACAAAACCTATTGGCTGGATTTGTCTCTGAGTGTGTGTACCTCATTTATTGTCTATGTGTATGTACAACAAATGCTTAACACTACTCCTTGGATAAGCCTACTGCCCGACCACACTACCACAAAATAGAGCATTAGTATTATCTCTTTTTACCACTATTTTACCTCTAAGGGGAACCCTTGGACTCTGTGCATGCTATTCCTTACTTTGAAATAGCACATACAGAGCCAACTTCCTTCATTGGTGGATCAGCGGTGGGGTACAAGACTTTGCATTTGCTGGACTACTCAGCCAATACCTGATCACACGACAAATTCCAAAAATTATTATCATTAGAAATTGTTTTTGCAATTTGAAATTTTTCTAAATTCTTAAGTACTGCTAGGGCCTTGTGTTAGTCCCTGTTAGCATTTCCTTTTAGAGTTTAAAAGTTTGGTAAAAGTTTGAATTAGAACCTAGAACTAGTTTTAGATTCTTAAAAAGTATTCCAACTTTTAGAAGCATAATGTCTAATACAGATGTGAATGTGGTGGAACTCGACACCACACCTTACCTCCATCTCCAGATGAAAGAGCTAAGGTCACTCTGTAACATAAGAAAAATAACAATGGGCTCCAGACCTACCAAAGTACAGCTCCAGGAGCTGTTGGCAGAGTATGATAAAGCCAACCCCTCTGTGGATAACACAGAGGAGGATGATAGTGAACTGGAGGAAGAATCCCCTCCACCAGTCCTATCTAGGGAGAACAGGGCTTCTCAAGCCCTGACTCCAAAAATAATAGTCAGAGATGCTGGCTCCCTCACAGGAGGGTCCAACCTCTCTGAAATCACTGAGGATAACCCCAGTGAAGAGGACATCCAGTTAGCCAGGATGGCCAAGAGATTGCCTTTGGAAAAACAGATCCTAGCCATAGAAAGGGAAAGACAAGAGATGGGCCTAGGACCCATCAATGGTGGCAGCAACATAACTAGGGTCAGAGATTCTCCTGACATGTTGAAAATCCCCAAAGGGATTGTAACTAAATATGAAGATGGTGATGACATCACCAAATGGTTCACAGCTTTTGAGAGTGCTTGTGAAACCAGAAAAGTGAACAAATCTCACTGGGGCGCTCTCCTTTGGGAAATGTTCACAGGAAAGTGTAGGGATAGACTCCTCACACTCTCTAAAAAAAGATGCAGAATCTTATGACCTCATGAAGGGTACCCTGATTGAGGGCTTTGGATTCTCCACTGAGGAGTATAGGATTAGATTCAGGGGGGCTCAAAAATCCTCGAGCCAGACCTGGGTTGACTTTGTAGACTACTCAGTAAAAACACTAGATGATTGGATTCAAGGCAATGGTGTAAATGATTATGATGGGCTGTACAATTTATTTGTGAAAGAACACCTATTAAGTCATTGTTTCAATGATAAACTGCATCAGCATCTGGTGGACCTAGGACCAATTTCTCCCCAAGAATTGGGAAAGAAGGCGGACCATTGGGTCAAGACTAGGGTGTCCAAAACTTCCACAGGGGGTGACCAAAAGAAAGGGGTCACAAAACCTCCCCAGGGGAAAGGTGGTGAGACAGCCAAAAACAAAGATAGTAAAGAGTCTTCTACAGGCCCCCAAAAACCTGCACAGGAGGGTGGGCCCAGAGCCTCTTCACAAAACAATTCTGGGTACAAGGGTAAAAACTTTGATCCCAAAAAGGCCTGGTGTCGTAACTGTAGTCAGTCTGGACACCAAACTGGAGACAAGGCCTGTCCCAAGAAAGATACCACTTCTAACTCCCATCCAGCTAAAACTGGAATGGCCAGTCTCCAAGTGGGATCAACTGTGTGCCCAGAGCAAATCAGGTGTCACACTGAAGCTACTCTAGTCTCTGAGGGTGGGGTGGATTTAGCCATACTGGCTGCCTGGCCCCCTAACATGCAAAAATACAGGCAGCAGCTCTTAATTAATGGGACAAGTGTAGAGGGCCTGAGGGATACAGGTGCCAGTGTCACCATGGTGACAGAGGAACTGGTTTCCCCTGGCCAATACCTGGCTGGACAAACTTACCCAGTCACCAACGCTGACAATCAGACTAAAGTACATCCCATGGCTATGGTAACTTTAGAGTAGGGAGGGGTCAAAGGCCTGAAACAGGTGGTGGTCTCCTCAAATATCCCAGTAGACTGTTTGCTTGGAAATGACCTGGAGTCCTCAGCATGGGCTGAGGTAGAACTGAAAACCCATGCAGCCATGCTGGGTATCCCTGAACTGGTGTGTGTCAAGACTAGGGCACAGTGCAAGGCACAGGGTGAAAAAGTAGAGCTGGAGTCTGGAAAAATGGCCCAGCCTACCAAGAGAAAAGGAAAGTCAGCTGGGAAACCAGCTGCAACACAACACCAAAAAGAGAACCTCTCTTCTCAGGAAGAAGTTCTGCCCTCTGAGGGAACTGAGCCTATGGAGCTGGAACCTTATCAGGTTGAGCTCTTGGGCCCAGGGGCACCCTCAAGGGAAGAGTTGTGTAAGGGACAAGAAACCTGTCCCTCTCTTGAAGGCCTTAGGCAGCAAGCTGCTGAAGAGTCCAAAGGCAAGAAAAATGGAACACATAGGGTCTATTGGGAAGATGGACTCCTGTACACTGAGGCAAGAGATCCCAAACCTGGTGCCACTAGGAGAGTGGTAGTGCCTCAGGGTTTCAGAGAGTTTATTCTGACCTTAGCCCATGATATTCCCCTTGCTGGGCATTTGGGACAAACCAAGACGTGGGAGAGGTTAGTCAACCACTTCTACTGGCCCAATATGTCCCAGAAGGTTAAGGAGTTTTGCCTCTCCTGCCCCACCTGTCAATCCAGTGGTAAGACAGGTGGGCACCCAAATGCCCCCCTCATTCCACTTCCAGTGGTGGGGGTCCCCTTTGAAAGAGTGGGTGTGGACATAGTTGGTCCACTAGAACCTCCCACAGCCTCAGGAAATATGTACATCCTAGTAGTAGTGGATCATGCTACTAGGTATCCTGAAGCTATTCCCCTTAGGTCGACTACTGCCCCTGCAGTAGCCAAGGCCCTCATTGGTATCTTTACCAGAGTGGGTTTCCCTAAGGAGGTGGTGTCTGACAGAGGTACCAACTTCATGTCAGCATACCTAAAACACATGTGGAATGAGTGTGGAGTGACTTACAAATTCACTACACCATATCATCCACAAACTAATGGCCTTGTTGAGAGATTCAACAAGACATTAAAGGGCATGATCATGGGGCTCCCAGAAAAACTCAAAAGGAGATGGGATGTCCTCCTGCCATGTCTGCTTTTCGCTTACAGAGAGGTGCCTCAGAAGGGAGTAGGATTCTCACCCTTTGAACTTCTGTTTGGCCACCCTGTAAGGGGACCACTTGCTCTTGTTAAAGAAGGCTGGGAGAGACCTCTTCATGAGCCTAAACAAGACATAGTGGACTATGTACTTGGCCTTCGCTCAAGGATGGCAGAGTACATGGAAAAGGCAAGTAAAAACCTTGAGGCCAGCCAACAACTCCAGAAGTTGTGGTATGACCAAAAGGCTGCACTGGTTGAATTTCAACCAGGGCAGAAAGTCTGGGTTCTGGAGCCTGTGGCTCCCAGGGCACTCCAGGACAAATGGAGTGGCCCTTACCCAGTACTAGAAAGGAAGAGTCAGGTCACCTACCTGGTGGACCTGGGCACAAGCAGGAGCCCCAAGAGGGTGATCCATGTGAACCGCCTTAAGCTCTTCCATGACAGGGCTGATGTAAATCTGTTGATGGTAACAGATGAGGACCAGGAAGCTGAGAGTGAACCTCTCCCTGATCTCCTCTCATCAGACCCTACAGATGGCTCAGTAGATGGAGTGATCTACTCAGACACCCTCTCTAGCCAACAGCAGTCTGACTGCAGGAAGGTCCTGCAGCAGTTTGCTGAACTCTTTTCCCTAACCCCTGGTCAGACACACCTGTGTACCCATGATGTGGACACAGGAGACAGCATGCCTGTCAAAAACAAAATATTTAGACAGTCTGACCAAGTTAAGGAAAGCATCAAGGTGGAAGTCCACAAGATGCTGGAATTGGGAGTAATTGAGTACTCTGACAGCCCCTGGCCTAGCCCAGTGGTCTTAGTCCCCAAACCTCACACCAAAGAAGGAAAGAGAGAGATGAGGTTTTGTGTGGACTGCAGAGGTCTCAACTCTGTCACCAAGACAGATGCCCATCCCATTCCTAGAGCTGATGAGCTAATAGACAAATTAGGGGCTGCCAAATTCTTAAGTACCTTTGACTTAACAGCAGGGTACTGGCAAATCAAAATGGCCCCTGGAGCAAAAGAAAAGACAGCATTCTCCACACCTGATGGGCATTATCAGTTCACTGTTATGCCCTTTGGTTTAAAGAATGCCCCTGCCACCTTCCAAAGGTTGGTGAATCAAGTCCTTGCTGGGCTGGAATCTTTTAGTGCAGCTTATCTTGATGATATTGCTGTCTTCAGCTCCACCTGGCAGGATCACCTGGCCCACCTGAAGAAGGTTTTGAAGGCTCTGCAATCTGCAGGCCTCTCTATCAAGGCATCCAAATGCCAGATAGGGCAGGGAACTGTGGTTTACTTGGGACACCTTGTCGGTGGAGGCCAAGTTCAGCCACTCCAACCCAAGATCCAGACTATTCTGGACTGGGTAGCTCCAAAAACCCAGACTCAAGTCAGGGCATTCCTTGGCTTGACTGGGTACTATAGGAGGTTTGTGAAGGGATATGGATCCATTGTGACAGCCCTCACAGAACTCACCTCCAAGAAAATGCCCAAGAAAGTAAACTGGACTGTAGAATGCCAACAGGCCTTTGACACCCTGAAGCAAGCTATGTGCACAGCACCAGTTCTAAAAGCTCCAGATTACTCCAAGCAATTCATTGTGCAAACAGATGCCTCTGAACATGGGATAGGGGCAGTTTTGTCCCAAACAAATGATGATGGCCTTGACCAGCCTGTTGCTTTCATTAGCAGGAGGTTACTCCCCAGGGAGCAGCGTTGGAGTGCCATTGATAGGGAGGCCTTTGCTGTGGTTTGGTCCCTGAAGAAGCTGAGACCATACCTCTTTGGTTCTCACTTCCTAGTTCAGACTGACCACAGACCTCTCAGATGGCTGATGCAAATGAAAGGTGAAAATCCAAAACTGTTGAGGTGGTCCATCTCCCTACAGGGAATGGACTTTATAGTGGAACACAGACCTGGGACTGCCCATGCCAATGCAGATGGCCTTTCCAGGTTCTTCCACTTAGACAATGAAGACTCTCTTGGGAAAGGTTAGCCTCATCCTCTTTCGTTTGGGGGGGGGGGGGGGGTGTAAGGAAATGCCTCCTTGGCATGGTTACCCCCTGACTTTTTGCCTTTGCTGATGCTATGTTTTGAATTGAAAGTGTGCTGAGGCCTGCTAACCAGGCCCCAGCACCAGTGTTCTTTCCCTAACCTGTACTTTTGATTCCCCAATTGGCACACCCTGGCATCCAGATAAGTCCCTTGTAACTGGTACCTCTGGTACCAAGGGCCCTGATGCCAGGGAAGGTCTCTAAGGGCTGCAGCATGTATTATGCCACCCTAGAGACCCCTCACCCAGCACAGACACACTGCTTACCAGCTTGTGTGTGCTAGTGAGAACAAAACGAGTAAGTCGACATGGCACTCCCCTCAGGGTGCCATGCCAGCCTCTCACTGCCTATGCAGTATAGGTAAGACACCCCTCTAGCAGGCCTTACAGCCCTAAGGCAGGGTGCACTATACCATAGGTGAGGGTACCAGTGCATGAGCACTGTGCCCCTACAGTGTCTACGCAAAACCTTAGACATTGTAAGTGCAAGGTAGCCATAAAAGTATATGGTCTGGGAGTCTGTCATGCACGAACTCCACAGCACCATAATGGCTACACTGAAAACTGGGAAGTTTGGTATCAAACTTCTCAGCACAATAAATGCACACTGATGCCAGTGTACATTTTATTGTAAAATACACCACAGAGGGCACCTTAGAGGTGCCCCCTGAAACTTAACCTACTATCTGTGTAGGCTGACTGGTTCCAGCAGCCTGCCACACTAGAGACATGTTGCTGGCCCCATAGGGAGAGTGCCTTTGTCACTCTGAGGCCAGTAACAAAGCCTGCACTGGGTGAAGATGCTAACACCTCCCCCAGGCAGGAGCTGTAACACCTGGCAGTGAGCCTCAAAGGCTTACCCCTTTGTCACAGCCCCGCAGGACACTCCAGCTAGTGGAGTTGCCCGCCCCCTCCGGCCCCCACTTTTGGCAGCAAGGCCGGAGAAAATAATGAGAATAACAAGGAGTCGTCACTGGCCAGTCAGGACAGCCCCTAAGGTGTCCTGAGCTGAGGTGACTCTAACTTTTAGAAATCCTCCATCTTGCAGATGGAGGATTCCCCCAATAGGATTAGGGATGTGACCCCCTCCCCTTGGGAGGAGGCACAAAGAGGGTGTACCCACCCTCAGGGCTAGTAGCCATTGGCTACTAACCCCCCAGACCTAAACACGCCCTTAAATTTAGTATTTAAGGGCTTCCCTGGACCTAAAGATTTAGATTCCTGCAACTACAAGAAGACGGACTGCCGAGGTGACAAACCCCTGCAGAGGAAGAACAGAAGACACCAACTGCCTTGGCCCCAGACTTACCGGCCTGTCTCCTGCCTTCCAAAGAAACCTGCTCCAGCAACGCTTTCCAAGGGACCAGCGACCTCTGAATCCTCTGAGGACTGCCCTGCTTCGAAAAAGACAAGAAACTCCCGAGGACAGCGGCACTGCTCCAAAAGAACTGCAACTTTGTTACAAGGAGCAGAGTTAAAGGCCCCTGCAATTCCCCGCAAGAAGCGTGAGACTTGCAACACTGCACCCGGCGACCCCGACTCGACTGGTGGAGAACAACCAACTCAGGGAGGACCCTCCGGCGACTCTACGACTGTGAGTAACCAAAGTTGTCCCCCCTGAGCCCCCACAGCGACTCCTGCAGAGGGAATCCCCAGGCTCCCCCTGACCGCGACTGTCTGAACTCCATTTCCCGACGGCTGGAAAAGACCCTGCACCCCCAGCCCCTAAAGAAACGGAACTTCTGTGCAGGAGTGACCCCCAGGAGGCCCTCTCCCTTGCCCAGGTGGTGGCTACCCAGAGGAGCCCCCCCCTTGCCTGCCTGCATCGCTGAAGAGACCCCTTGGTCTCCCATTGAAACCTGAAGGAAACCCGACGCGTGTTTGCACACTGCACCCGGCTGCCCCCGCGCTGCTGAGGGTGTACTTTCTGTGCTACTTTGTGTCCCCCCCGGTGCCCTACAAAACCCCCCTGGTCTGCCCTCCGAAGACGCGGGTACTTACCTGCTGGCAGACTGGAACCGGGGCACCCCCTTCTCTCCATTATAGCCTATGTGTTTTGGGCACCTCTTTGACCTTTGCACCTGACCGGCCCTGAGCTGCTGGTGTGATAACTTTGGGGTTGCTCTGAACCCCCAACGGTGGGCTACCTTGGACCAAAAACTGAGAACTGTAAGTGACTTACTTACCTGTGAAAACTAACAATAACTTACCTCCCCCAGAAACTGTGAAAACTGCACTAAGTGTCCACTTTTAAAACAGCTTATTGTGTTTTATGACAAAAGTATTCATGCTAATGTAATGATTCAAAGTTCCTAGAGTACTTACCTGCAATACCTTCCAATCAAGCTATTACATGTGAAATTTGAACCTGTGGTTCTTAAAATAAACTAAGAAAAGATATTTTTCTATACAAAACCTATTGGCTGGATTTGTCTCTGAGTGTGTGTACCTCATTTATTGTCTATGTGTATGTACAACAAATGCTTAACACTACTCCTTGGATAAGCCTACTGCTCGACCACACTACCACAAAATAGAGCATTAGTATTATCTCTTTTTACCACTATTTTACCTCTTAGGGGAACCCTTGGACTCTGTGCATGCTATTCCTTACTTTGAAATAGCACATACAGAGCCAACTTCCTACAATTAGTCATCTTAGGATTTCCAGAATGGGCAACAAGGATAGCCCCACCAAAGGGTGGCGCCTGTACTAGTGTGGAGCTTGAACCTAGTCTTTCTCAGCTAAAGCATAGTCTGTTTGAACCAACCAACGGACGAAACAAATCTGACACCTAATCTTAAAAACAGCGTTCCTCATAGCCATAAACTCCCCAGGAAGGGCTAGTAAGTTACAGGCACTCGCAACACAGGAGCTCTCTGCAGATCCATAAGGATACAGTATTAATGGGGACAAATGCACAATTCCTATCTAAGATAGTTTCCCACTTTCACGTCAAAAATACGATACAGCTACCCGCATTTCTTAAAGAGCCATGCACCCTCAATGTAAGAACTGCATTTATGTACTATCTGTAAGCAAAAATAGATGTTAACAAAACTAGCCATTTCTGTGCCTCATTTGCTTTACACAAGGGTCACTGCTTGTAGGGAAATAGCTCCCTGTTGCAGTTACCACCCACTTTTGCCTCATACTGATGCTGACTTGACTGAAGTGTGCTGGGACCCTGCTAACCAGGCCCCAGCACCAATGTTCTTTCACTAAAAATGTACCATTGTTTCCACAGTTGGCACACCCCTGGCACACAGATAAATTCCTTGTAGAAGGTACCAGTGGTACCAAAGGCCCTGTGACCAGGGAAGGTCCCTAAGGGCTGAAGCATGTGTTGTGCCACCCTAAGAGACCCTTCACCTAACCCATGCCCACTGCCATTGCAGATTGTGTGTGTTGGTGGGGAGAAAAAGGAAACGTTGACATGGCATCCCCCTCAGGATGCCATGCACACAAAAAGCTGCCTGTGTTATAGGTAAGCCACCCCTCTAGCAGGCCTTAAAGCCCTAAGGCATGGTGCACTATACCACAGGTGAGGGCATATCTGCATGAGCAATATGCCCCACCAGTGTCTACGTCCATTCTAAAACATTGTAAGTACAGTGTTGCCCTATTAAGTACATGGTCTGGGAGTTTGTCAAAACAAACTCCACAGTTCCATTATGACTACACTGAACACTGGAAAGTTTGGTATTGGACTTCAGAATAATAAACCCACACTGATGCCAGTGTTGGATTTATTAAAAATGCATACAGAGGGCATCTTAGAGAGGACCCCTGTATTTTACCCAAACCTTCAGTGCTAGACTGACTGGTCTGTGCCAGCCTGCCACTGAGACGAGTTTCTGACCCCATTTGGTGAGAGGCTTTTTGCTGAGGCCAGAAACAAAGCCTGCACTTGTTGGAGATGCTTCACACCGCCCCCTGCAGGAACTGTAACACCTAGCAGTGATCCTCAAAGGCTCAGGCTTTGTGTTAAAATGCCCCAGAGCACTCCAGCTAGTGGAGGTGCCCGCCCCTCGGACACAGCTCCCACTTTTGGCGGCAAGTCCGGAGCAGATAATGAGAAAAACAAGGAGTCGCCACCCTCCAGTCCGGACAGCCCCTAAGGTGTACTGAGCTGAGGTGACCCCTGTCTTAGGAAATCCTCCATCTTGTTGTGGAGGTTTACCCCCAATAGGATTAGGGATGTGCCCCCCTCCCTGCAGGGAGGAGGCACAAGGACGGTGTAGCAACCTTCAAGGGCTACTGCCCCCCAGACCTAAACACCCCCCTAAATTGAGTATTTAGGGTCGACCCTGAAAGCTGGAAATCAACTTCTTCCAACCTGAAGAAAGGACTGCTGACCTGAAACCCCCGCAGAGACGACAGACACAACAACTGACTTGGCCCCAGTCCTACTGACCTGTCTCCAGACTCAAAGAACCTGCACAGCGGTGCATCCAGTGGGACCAGCGACCTCTGAGGACTGACCTGCACCTAAAGGACCAAGAACCTCCTGAGGACAGCAGCTCGGTCCAGAAACCGCAACAAAGAAGCAACTTTAAAGAGACTCTAACTTCCTGCCAGAAGCAGGAGTCTTCACACACTGCACCAGACGCCCCCAGCTCGTGTTTGGAGAAACCACACTGCAGAGAGGACTCCCAGGCGACTCGAACGACGTGGACACCCTGAGTTGACCTCCCTGCACCCCCACAGCCACGCCTGCAGAGGATCCCGAGGCTCCCTCTGACCGTGACTGCCTGGTAACAAAGGAACCCAAAACCTGGACCAAGCACTGCACCCGCAGCCCCCAGGACGAGAGGAACCACCTACCGGTGCAGGAGTGACCAGCAGGTGGCCCTCGCCCAGTTGGTGGCTGGCCCGAGAAGTCCCCCTGTGCCCTGCCTGTATTGCCAGTGACCCTCGGGTCCCTTCATTGTTTTCTACAGCAAACCCGACACCTAATTTGCACCCTGCATGCTGCCGCCCCTGTGCTGCTGCGGGTGTGTTTTGTGTGCCCCAACCCTCCCCCCCCCCCCCCCCCCCCCCCCCCCCCCCCTCCCCTTGTAATCTACAACACCCCCACCCCCCGGTCTGCTCCCTGAGGACGCAGGTACTTACCTGCGAGCAGACTGGGACCGGAGCACCCCTGCTCTCCAAAGGCGCCTAAGTGTTTTGGACCCTCTTTGACCTCTTCACCTACCAGCCCTATGTTGCTGGTGCTGGGTGTTTGGGGTTGACTTTAACCCCCAACGGTGGTCTGCCTATGCCCAGGAGACTGAACTTGTAAGTGCTTTACTTACCTGAGAAACTACTACTTACCTCTCCCAGGAACTGTTGATTGTTGCACTATGCCCACTTTTAAAATAGTTTATTGCCATTTTAACCAAAACTGTGTACTACTGTTTTAAATCAGTTTCATACTCACCTGTATGAAGTACCCTGCATTTTATGTACTTACCTCAAATCTTGAATCTTGTGGTTTTAAAATAAATTAAGAAAATATTTTTCTATATCAAAACCTATTGGCCTGGAGTAAGTCTTTGAGTGTGTGTTCCTCATTTATTGCCTGTGTGTGTACAACAAATGGTTAACGCTACCCTCTGATAAGCCTTCTGCTCGACCACACAACCACAAAATAGAGCATTAGTATTATCTAATTTTGCCACTATCAACCTCTAAGGGGGGGACCCCTTGGACTCTGTGCACACAATCTCGCTTTGACGGAATTCAGTGTAGCCATTATGGAACTGTGGAGTTCGTAATTGACAGACTCCCAGACCATATAGTCTTCATGGCTGCCCTGCACTTACAATGTCTAAGGTTTTGCTTAGACACTGTAGGGGCATAGTGCTCATGCAACTATGCCCTCACCTGTGGTATAGGGCACCCTGCCTTAGGGCTGTAAGGGCTGCTAGAGGGGTGACTTACCTATTCCGCAGGCAGTTGGTTGTTGGCATGCACCCTGAGGGGAGTGCCATGCCGACTTAGTGATTTTCTCCGCACCAGCACACCAGCTATGAGGCAGTGTGCATGTGCAGAGTGAGGGGTCCCCAGGGTGGCATAATAAATGCTGCAGCCCTTAGAGACCTTCCCTGGCCACAGGGCCCTTGGTACCAGGGGTACCATTTACAAGGGACTTACCCGGGTGCCAGGTTCTGTGCCAGTTATGAAAACAAAGGTACAGTTTAGGGAAAGAACACTGGTGCTGGGGCCTGGGTTGCAGAATCCCAGCACACTTTCAATCATAACTACCATTAACAAAAGGCAAAAAGTTAAGGGGTAACCATGCCATGAGAGGCATTTTCCTACAAAGCAGTAAAGTATAGAAAAATATGAAAATATAGTGAAGCCTTAAGATAAGGTTATCTACAAAAGGGAACAAAGAACCTGAAGATGTCAACCAAAGAAACTGGCTTTCTGGGTGGGTGTCTGATGTCATGAGTGGAAAGTCAAGCTCACAATTAGCCGATGCTGCCACACAAGCCAAAAACAAAGAAATAAAAAGGACTAACAAGTCTGAATCCATCCAGTAGATGGCAGAATATTGCAGTGCGTGTGAATCCATAAAATTCTTCAAGCTGCAAAACTACTTGTATAGGTAAGTAACCATTTAGGTGACCCCTACGAGACAGTCTTTAGCTGTCTGTTTGCAAAAGCCTATTGTGTATTACAGTGCTGTAAGTGGAAGGCAAAATGTGGAGTGGGGTGGTCTCTGAAAGTCATGGTGTGGAATTAAGGGCATTGCTTAAAACATGCAAGCCACAATATTCTACTTTCCACAGCTTCCTGTCTGAACAGCATTTAGGTGTCTTTGTAAGTTTTCTGCGACTGCGTCTGGACATCATATAAAAGCAAACCCATTTCTGAAACATGCATGACCTATTGGCTTTGTGATTGCTTGTTAGCAGTTTGATATAAATGAGTAGCAATTGTGATTTTGTTGTAAATAGAATTGTTAATTACAAATGGTATGTAGGAAGTTGGCTCTGTATGTACTATTTCAAAGTAAGAAATAGCATGCACAGAGTCCAAGGGTTCCCCTTAGAGGTAAGATCGTGACAAAAAGAGATCATTCTAATGTTCTATTTTGTGGTAGTGTGGTCGAACAGTAGGCTTATCAGAGGGTATTGTATATTATTGGAAACGTATTTATATAGCGCTTACTACCCCTGACAAGGCGTTGAAGCGCTTTTCGATGAGTAGCACGCTACTCTGGAACCCAACAAGAATTAGTGATGGATTAGTAGCGTTAAATAAGGAGTACAGTTTTAGTATTATTATGAGTTAATTTGAGCCGCGGATATGAGTTTGTTAGATTGACAGGGGTAATGGAGGGGTGGAGGAGGAAAGAAATCCAAAAGTGTTAATTGGGAGTATATCCTTCATTTGCTCAACCCAAAGGCTTGGGATGAGTAAAGGGGGGCGGAGGGGGAAGAGTATGTGGAAGGGTTAGGGAGAGCATAGTAGCAGGGTGAGATAAATGCAGGAGAATTTAGTAGGGTTGTGTGGGAGGTCACAGTAGTAGAGAGAGGTTTGGTGAGTTAGATGTGGAAGCGGAGGGAAGAGCTTAGGCAGAGCTATTTAGGAGATGAAAGTGGTAGAAGGGATTTGGGATGAGTCAGAGTGAGAATGGAGGATAGTTTGATAGAGACATAACATAAGAGTGATGAGTAGATAAGTGTGATAAGATGAGAGCAGGAATTCATAGATATCTAGTATAACAACCCACCCAGGAGCCATGCAATGATCCACGAACATGCCAAGCACAGAAACAACATGTACACGTACATACATATATATATATATATATATATATATATTTGTTCGATGGCATGTGTAGCTGCAGATACACATGCTTTGCACATCCCGCCATTTAGTGTTGGCCTCTGAGTGTTACAAGTTGTATTTCTTCGAGGAAGTCTTTTCGAGTCAAGAGATCGAGGGACTCCTCCCCTTTCGGCTCCGTTGCGCATGGGCGTCGACTCCATCTTAGATTTTCTTTCCGCCATCGGGTTTGGAAGTGTTCCTTTTCGCTCCGCGTTTCGGTTCGGAAAGTTAGTGAAAATCTCGGAAAATTTGACGGTATTGTTTACGTTCGGTATCGGGTTAGTTACAACAGATCGAGACCGAATTTTGAAGAGCTCTGGCCGCCCTTCGGGGTTTTCGATTCCCTGGCGGGGCCTGGTCGGCCCGACTAGGTGCGTCTTCAAGGCTAATGGAACAGACCCCATTCCGCTTCTGCCCCGAATGTCACAACAAGTATCCTACAGATCAGCATCTGGTCTGTAATTTGTGTTTGTCTCCAGAACACAAGGAGGATACTTGTGAGGCCTGTCGAGCGTTTCGGTCCAGGAAGACCTTAAGGGACCGAAGAGCAAGAAGACTACAGATGGCGTCGGTGCCGACAGGACAAAAACACATGGAGGAAGAACAAGCCTTCTCCATCGAGGATTCGGACTCCGAAAAGGTCGATCCTGAACAGACGCCGAAAACCGTAAGACGTCGATACACAAAACTCACGCAAAGACCACAAAAGCCCAGGGGATGCCACCGCCGGCAGGCCCTGGCTTAACCCGAAAAAAGGTGACCGAGCATCGCCACCGAAAAAGGGCATGCATGTGTCGAAGTCATCCGACTCCGGTCGAGATACCGGCACAGAGCAGACTCGACCCCGGGTAAGAGCAATTTCGGCACCGAGAGAGCGGCACCGAAGCAAGTCGGCACCGAGAAATCACTACGCCGAAGAGCAAAAAAGTGTCGTCGGAACCGGAAAAAGCAGCCTAAAAGGTTTCGGTACTGAAACATCCGGTCTCGGAACCGAAAAAAAGCTCCAACACAGAGGAACAAGGCCTGTCCTCACAAATGCAAACACATAGATTTGGACAGGAGCTAGAGACAATGGAGCCAGATTACACACATAGAAGGCTCCACATTCAAAAGGAGACCGGGAAGATCAGTACTCTCCCTCCAATACGAATGAAACGGAAACTTGCCTTCCAAGAGAAAGACAAGCAGCCACAGGCAAAGGTTGCAAGACAAGTAACCCCACCACCATCTCCACAACGCTCACCACAACCATCACCGGTAGCCACTCCACCAATGATGCAGTCCCCAACTCATACAGGGATGAGTCAGGATGATCCAGGCGCGTGGGATCTTTATGATGCACCAGTGTCAGATGACAGTCCCGAGTGTTATCCAACTAGACCGTCACCACCCGAGGACTCTACCGCCTGCACACAGGTGGTTTCAAGAGCAGCGGCGTTTCATAATGTCAGCCTGCATGCAGAGCCAATTGAAGACGACTTTCTATTTAACACACTGTCGTCCACACATAGCCAGTACCAGAGCCTCCCCATGCTACCTGAAATGCTAAAACACTCCAAACAAGTGTTTGAGGAGCCTGTCAAAGGAAGGGCCATAACTCAAAGGGTGGAGAAAAAATATAAACCGCCACCAACAGACCCTGTGTACATCACACAACAGTTAACACCAGACTCAGTTGTCGTAGGTGCAGCACGCAAGAGGGCGAACTCTCACACCTCAGGAGATGCACCACCTCCAGACAGTCGTAAGTTCGACGCGGCTGGGAAAAGAGTGGTGGCACAAGCAGCCAACCAATGGCGCATTGCCAACTCGCAGGCTTTGTTGGTGAGATAAGATAGGGCTCATTCGGACGAAATGCAGCATTTTATAGAACATTTGCCCAAGGAGTTCCAAAAAAGAGCACAACAAGTGGTGGAGGGAGGATAGAGTATCTCAAACAATCAGATACGGTCAGCATTGGATGCAGCAGACACAGCTGCTAGGACTGTAAATACAGCAGTAACAATACAGAGACATGCATGGCTGCGTACATCTGGATTCAAGCCGGAAATACAGCAAGCCGTGCTGAATATGCCATTTAATGGACAGCAGTTGTTTGGGCCGGAGGTGGACACTATCGAAAAACTTAAAGACACTGATACAGCCAAAGACATGGGCGCACTCTACTCCCCCACAGAGCAGAGGCACATTTCGAAGATCAGTTTCGAGGACAAAGCACTGAACCCACAACCTCACAAACAAGGCCCACTTATCAGAGCCAATACCAGCGGGGAACTTTTGGGGGACAATATAGAGGGGGACAGTTCCCAAAGAGTAGAGGGAAGTTCCAAAGTCCCAAAACTCCACAAAATAAACAGTGACTTAGATGTCACAAATCCACAACACCGGTGGGGGGGAGACTAACCAAGTTCTACAAAAACTGGGAGGAAAGAACAGACATGTGGGTCCTAGCCATTATCCAGCATGGTTATTGCATAGAATTTCTAGAATTCCCTCCAAATGTCCCACCGAAAACACACGTCAAAACACATGGATCTTCTACAACTGGAAGTCCAAGCGTTGTTGCAAAAAGATGCAATCAAGTTGGTACCAATTCATCAGAGAGGAAGAGGAGTTTACACACTGTACTTTCTCATACCCAAAAAAGACAAAACTCTAAGACCTATATTAGATCTCAGAACATTAAATATCTACATCAAATCAGATCACTTTCACATGGTGACACTGCAGGACGCAATCCCATTGCTCAAACAAGACTACATGACCACACTAGACCTAAAGGATGCATACTTCCATATACCGATACATCCTTCACACAGAAAGTACTTAAGGTTCGTATTCCAAGGGGTACATTACCAATTCAAAGTGTTGCCATTCGGGATAACAACTGCGCCAAGAGTTTTTACAAAATGCCTGGCAGAAGTAGCTGCTCATATCAGAAGACAGCAAATACATGTGTTCCCGTACCTAGACGATTGGTTAATCAAAACCAACACGCAGGAATGGTGTTCACAACACACAATGTATGTCATAGAAACCCTTCACAAACTAGGTTTCTCACTCAACTACAACAAGTCACACCTTCAGCCGTGTCAAATACAACAATACTTAGGAGCGACAATCAACACAACAAAAGGGATTGCCACTCCAAGTCCACAAAGGGTACAGGCATTTCACAATGTAATACAGGCCATGCACCCAAAACAAAAGATACAAGTCAAGGTAGTGATGAAACTACTAGGCATGATGTCCTCATGCATAGCCATTGTCCCAAACGCAAGATTGCACATGCGACCCTTACAACAGTGCCTAGCATCACAATGGTCACAAGCACAGGGTCAACCTCAAGATCTAGTGTTGATAGACCGCCAAACATACACCTCGCTTCAATGGTGGAACACTATAAATTTAAACAAAGGGCAGCCTTTTAAAGACCCAGTGCCTCAATACGTAATAACAACGGATGCCTCCATGATAGGGTGGGGAGCACACCTCAACCAACACAGCATCCAAGGACAATGGGACACTCAGCATAGACAGCTTCACATAAATCACTTAGAACTACTGGCAGTATTTCTAGCGCTGAGAACATTTCAACCGATAATAATCCACAAACACATTCTTGTCAAAACAGACAACATGACTACGATGTATTATCTGAACAAACAGGGAGGAACACACAACACAGTTGTGTCTCCTGGCACAAAAAATATGGCATTGGGCGATTCACAACCATATTCGCCTAATAGCGCAGTTCATTCCAGGAATTTAGAACCAGTTAGCAGACAATCTCTCTCGGGATCGCCAACAGATCCATGAATGGGAGATTCAACCCCAAATACTAAACACTTACTTCCAAAGATGGGGAACACCACAAATAGACCTATTTGCAACAAAAGAAAACGCAAACTGCCAAAACTTCGCATCCAGGTACCCACAGGATCAATCTCAGGGCAATGTGTTATGGATGAGTTGGTCAGGGATATTTGCATACGCTTTTCCCCCCTCTCCCACTCCTTCCATATCTAGTAAACAAATTGAGTCAAAACAAACTCATACTAATAGCACCAACTTGGACAAGGCAACCTTGGTACACAACACTACTTGACCTCTCAGTCATGCCTCATGTCAAACTACCAAACAGACCAGATCTGTTAACTCAACACAAACAACAGATCAGACACCCAAATCCAGCATCGCTGAATCTAGCAATTTGGCTCCTGAAGTCTTAGAATTCGGACATTTTTTAGACCATACACAGGAATGTATGGAGGTCATAAAACAAGCCAGAAAACCAACCACAAGACATTGCTATGCAAATAAGTGGAAACAATTTGTTTATTACTGCCATAATAAACAAATTTAACCCCTACATGCATCTGCTAAAGACATCGTCAGCTACCTACTGCACTTAGAAAAGTCAAAGCTAGCTTTTTCATCCATTAAAATACATCTCACCGCAATTTCAGCTTATCTGCAAGTTACGCACTCAACTTCACTATTTAGGATCCCAGTCATAAAGGCTTTGATGGAGGGCCTGAAAAGAATTATCCCACCAAGCACACCACCAGTTCCTTCGTGGAACCTCAACATTGTCTTAACACGGCTCATGGGTCCACCGTTTGAACCCATGCTCTCATGTGAGATACAATATTTAACATGGAAAGTAGCATTTCTAATTGCCATCACATCTTTAAGAAGAGTAAATGAAATACAGGCATTTACCATACAAGAACCCTTTATTCAGATCCACAAGCATAAAGTAGTCTCACAAACAAATCCTAAGTTCTTACCAAAAGTCATATCACCGTTCCACTTAAATCAAACAGAAGAACTTCCAGTGTTCTTTACAGAACCAGATTCTGTAGCTGAAAGAGCACTACATACATTAGACATCAAAAGAGCATTAATGTACTACATTGACAGAACAAAACAAATTCGAAAAACAAAACTATTTGTTGCTTTCCAAAAACCTCATACAGGAAATCCAATATGCAAACAAGGCATTGCCAGATGGATAGTTAAATGCATTCAAACCTGTTATCTCAAAGCAAAAAGAGAACTGTCTATCACACTAAAGGCACACAACTAGAAAGAAAGGTGCTACCATGGCCTTTCTAGGAAACATTCCAATGACTGAAATATGTAAGGCTGCCACATGGTCTACGCCTCATACGTTCACCAAGCATTACTGTGTTGGATGTGTTAACAACGCAACAAGCCACAGTAGGACAAGCAGTACTACGAACTTTATTTCAAACAACTCCAACTCCTACAGGCTGAGCCACCGCTTTTGGGGAGATAACTGCTTATTAGTCTATGCAAAGCATGTGTATCTGCAGCTACACATGCCATCGAATGGAAAATGACACTTACAGTGTACATCTGTTCGTGGCATGATACGCTGCAGATTCACATGCGCCCACCCACCTCCCCGGGAGCCTGTAGCCGTTTGAAGTTGATCTTGAACATTTGTAAATTTGTAAATATATCACCTTAAACCACATTATGTACATACATTTTTACTACATTGCATGGGCACTATTACTATAATACACAACTCCTACCTCACCCTCTGCGGGGAAAACAATCTAAGATGGAGTTGACGCCCATGCGCAATGGAGCCGAAAGGGGAGGAGTCCCTCGATCTCGAGACTCGAAAAGACTTCTTCGAAGAAAAACAACTTGTAACACTCCGAGCCCAACACTAGATGGCGGGATGTGCAAAGCATGTGAATCTGCAGCGTCTCATGCCACGAACAGATGTACACTGGGTAAGTGACATTTTCCATATATATAAACACACACACACACACACATGAATACACACACATATGCACATTCAATACATAATTAGAATCATGGGTAAAAAATACTTAGACAGGTTTAAAGAGTGTGTGTATTTTATTGTTATGACATAGTAGCAATACATATTTTCTAAAGAAACTATAAATAAATAGGAATATACATATAAACTGAAAAAATATATTTATCAACATAGGCATATGCAGTTCATAGTTGTTTGAAAAAGGTGGTTATGAAGGAAAGAGGGAACTCTTGAGTAGTTTTCTGAAGACAAAGTTATCTGTTTCTCTTATAATTGAGGGTAATGAATTCCATATTTTGGCTGCTTGGACGGAGAAGGATGTACCACCTATAGTCTTTTTCTTGTATGGTGGTGTTCTAAGGCGGGGTGCCAATCTTGAGTGGAGGGTTCTTTGTTGGATGTATTTGGTAACTTTCTTTCTGATAAAAAGCGGTCCCGTTCCATGTATAGCTGTGTGGGTGATATAAAGCAGCTTGAAAGTGCATCTTCTGGCAACGGGTAACCAGTGTAGTGCTCTCAAGGCAGGGGAGATGTGGACTTGCGGCTTTATTTGTAATAGTCACCTGGCTGCGGAATTCTGGATACGTTGTAATTTTTTCATAACAGATAGAGATGATCCATGGTAGAGGCTATTGGCATAATCCAGTTTGGATAGTACAAGCGAGATAGTAGCTTGCACCTTATGTGGAAATCCGAGGTGGGGGCAGATGCGTCGTAAAGTCTTTAAGGTGATGAAGCTTGTGCGTGCTAATTTGTCTACTTGGGCATTCATAGTTAACTTGGAATCCATGGTGATTCCTAGGTTTTTAACTTCCTAGGATAATTGAGGAGGTGGTCCGAGATAGTCAGGCCAGACGCACAGTCATAATTTTTCCAGTCACTACATAGGAGTATTTCTGTTTTGGAGGTATTTAGTTTGAGATGGCTCCAGGTCATCCACTGATCAACGGCTCTGAGGCAACTGAAGATTTGTGAGTTTTCAATGTTTTTGGGGCATTCTAATTTAAGTAGTATTTGTGTCATCTGCATAGTTGTAGCATGTGAGATGGAAATCATTGATCAGTTCTGGTAAAGATATAATGTAGATGTTGAAAAGCAAAGGTGAGATGATTGACCCTTGGGGGACCCCTGCTTTTGTGAGGTAGGGTTCGGATGAGAAGTGGGGGGCGAGTAGATGATATTCGATCTTTTTTGAAGATAGGAAGTAATCCAGTCGAGAGCAATCCCTTGTATGCCGGCTTTGTGGAGCCTGAGTTTGGGTGTTATGGTCAACCGTATCAAAGGCAGCTGAGAGGTCCAAGAGAAGTAGAGCAGCAACTCTATTTCGGTCGAATGTTTTTAAGATCGTCCCAGATTGCCATGAGTGCCAGTCAGTGCTTCTTCCTGGGCGGAATCCAGTTTGGAAGTCTGAAAGTATAGAATTGTCTTCAATGAATTGTGACATCTGGGCGAATTCTGCTCTTTCTATCAATTTGCACAGGAAAGGTCCATTTGTGATTGTTCTGTAGTTGTTGGGGTCTTGCGGGTCTTGGTTTGTTTTCTTTAATAAAGGTCGTATGTATGCCTTTTTCAGGTCTGCAGGAAAAGTTCCTAAAGTTAAAGAGTTGTTGATGATAGATGGTAGTGTTAAGCATTTGTTGTACACACACAGGCAATAAATGAGAAACACACACTCAGACAATTCCAGGCCAATAGGTTTTTGTATAGAAAAATGTTTATAGTTTAATTTAAGAACCACAGGTTCAATATTTTCAAACAATACTTCAAATGAAAGGTACTTCACTTAGGAACTTTAGGAACTTTGAATTAGCAAAATAGCATATACAGTTTTCACACAAATGGCATATAGCTATTTTAAAACTAGACAGTGCAATTTTCAACAGTTCCTGGGGGAGGTAAGTGTTTGTTAGTTTTTGCAGGTAAGTAAACCACCTACTGAGTTCAAAGTTGGGTCCAAGGTAGCCCACTGTTGGGGGTTCAGGGCAACCCCAAAGTTACCACACCAGCAGCTCAGGGCCGGTCAGGTGCAGAGGTCAAAGTGGTGCCCAAAATGGAGAAGGGGGTGCCCTGGTTCCAGTCTGCCAGCAGGTAAGTACCCACGTCTTTGGAGGGCAGACCACAGGGGTTTTGTAGGGCACCGGGGGGGGGGGGGGGGAGGACACAAGTCAGCACAAAAAGTACACCCTCAGCTGCACGGGGTGGCCGGGTGCAGTGTGCAGGCAGGCGTCGGGTTGCAATTGAGTTCTATGGGAGACCAAGGGGTCTCTTCAGCGATGCAGGCAAGGGGGGGGGTTCCTCGGGGTAGCCACCACCTGGCAAGGGAGAGGGCCACCTGGGGGTCGCTCCTGCACTGGAGGTCGGATCCTTCAGATCCTGGGGGCTGTGGATGCAGTGTCCTTACCAGTCGTCTGGTCTTGGGAGCCTCGGGATTCCCTCTGCAGGCGTCTCTGTGGGGGCTCAGGGGGGTCAATTCTGGCTACTCACGGGCTCGCAGTCGCCGGGGAGTCCTCCCTGTGGTTGTTCTCCAGAAGTCGAGTCGGGTGCAGAGTGCAAAGTCTCACGCTTCCAGCGGGAAACGTGTTGTTTCAAAGTTGCTTCTTTGTTACAAAGTTGCAGTCTTTGTGGAACAGAGCCGCTGTCCTCAGGAGTTCTTGGTCCTTCTAGATGCAGGGTAGTCCTCTGGGTCTTCAGAGGTCGCTGGACCCTGTGGAACGCGTCGCTGGAGCAGTGTCTTTAGAAGTGGGGAGACAGGCCGGTAGAGCTGGGGCCAAAGCAGTTGGTGTCTGTCTTCTCTGCAGGTTTTTCATCTCAGCAGTCCTTCTTAGTCTTAGGTTGCAGGAATCTATCTTGCTAGGTTCTGGGAGCCCCTAAATACTCGATTTAGGGGTGTGTTTAGGTCTGGGGGGTTAGTAGCCAATGGTTACTAGCCCTGAGGGTGGCTACACCCTCTTTGTGCCTCCTCCCTGAGGGGAGGGGGGCACATCCCTAATACTATTGGGGGAATCCTCCATCTGCAAGATGGAGGATTTCTAAAAGTCAGTCACCTCAGCTCAGGACACCTTAGGGGCTGTCCTGACTGGCCAGTGACGACTCCTTGTTTTTCTCATTATCTCCTCTGGCCTTGCCGCCAAAAGTGGGGCCGTGGCCGGAGGGGGTGGGCAACTCCACTAGCTGGAGTGCCCTGGGGTGCTGTAACAAAGGGGGCGAGCCTTTGAGGCTCACCGCCAGGTGTTACAGTTCATGCAGAGGGAGGTGAGAAGCACCTCCACCCAGTACAGGCTTTGTTGCTGGGCACAGAGTGACAAAGGCACTCTCCCCATGTGGCCAGCAACATGTCTGGTGTGTGGCAGGCTGCTAAAACTAGTCAGCCTACACGGGTAGTCGGTTAAGGTTTCAGGGGGCACCTCTAAGGTGCCCTCTGGGGTGTATGTTACAATAAAATGTACATTTTATTGTGCTGAGAAGTTTGATACCAAACTTCAGTTTTCAGTGTAGCCATTATGGTGCTGTGGAGTTCGTGCATGACAGACTCCCAGACCATATACTCTTATGGCTACCCTGCACTTACAATGTCTAAGGTTTTGCTTACACTGTAGTGGCATAGGGCTCATGCACTTATGCCCTCACCTATGGTATAGTGCACCCTGCCTTAGGGCTTTAAGGCCTGCTAGAGGGGTGACTTATCTATACCTATAGGCAGTGTGAGGTTGGCATGGCACCCTGAGGGGAGCGCCATGTCGACTTAGTCTTTTTATCCCCACTAGCACACACAAGCTGGCAAGCAGTGTCTGTGCTGAGTGAGGGGTCCCCAGGGTGGCATAAGACATGCTGCAGCCCTTAGAGACCTTCCCTGGCATCAGAGCCCTTGGTACCAGGGGTACCAGTTACAAGGGACTTACCTGGATGCCAGGGTGGGCCAATTGTGGAAACAAAAGTACAGGTTAGGGAAAGATCACTGGTGCTTGGGCCTGGTTAGCAGGCCTCAGCACACTTTCAAATCAAAACTTAGCATCAGCAAAGGCAAAAAGTCAGGGGGTAACCACGCCAAGGAGGCATTTCCTTACATGGTACATATGAGACCCATCCATGTGTGCGCACTAGAGAGCTCAAGGATTGAATGAGCATGTAATCTGAACACCAAACCCACTTACTGGCACTGTCGTCAGTTTCGGCTTCATAGTGCCCCATTTGAATACCCTCAAATGAACAACTCATCCGGACACCTAATGCTTCAGAACTCATACGTACCATGCAAACATTGGAAAACCCAATGTTCGATGGCATCTGTTGCTGCAGATACACATGTTGTGCATAGTCCGCCATCTGGTGTTGGGTCGGAGTGTTACAAGTTGTTTTTCTTCGAAGAAGTCTTTCGAGTCACGAGACCGAGGGACTCCTCCTCTTTGCTTCCATTGCGCATGGGCGTCGGCTCCATCTTAGATTGTTTTTTTTCCGCCCTCGGGTTCGGACTTGTTCCTTTTCGCTCCGGGTTTCGGGACAGAAAGATAGTCAAAACTTCGAAAAATTACGTCGGTATTGTTTCGCTCGGGATCGGAATAGTTAGAATCGACACCGAATCGTGAAGAGCTCCGGTAGCCCTTCGGGGTAATTTCGATCCCCCGTCTGGGCCTGGTCGGCCCGACCGTGTGTAACATCGACAACGATGGAACGGACCCCGTTCCGATTCTGTCCTAAATGCCACAATAAATATCCATATACGGACCAACATTTGGTCTGTAACTTGTGCCTGTCACCCGAGCACAAAGAAGAAACTTGTGAGGCCTGTCGTGCGTTCCGGTCCCGAAAAACGCTCCGTGACCGTCGAGCCAGGAGACTACAGATGGCGTCCACGCCGACAGAACACCGAGAGTTCGAGGAACAAGGAGAAGAGGAGGAAACCTTCTCCATCCATGAATCGGACTCTGATGAATTTGACGTCGAGGAAACTGTGAGTAAGACGTCGAAAAGCACACAGCACAAGAAAACAGACAAGGCCCAGGGGATGCGACTGCCAACTGGCCATGGCTCAACCCATAAAGGTGACCGTCCATCGGCACCGAAAAAGGCCGAACTGGTGCCCAGATCGTCCGACTCGGGTCGAGACACAGACACGCAACATTCTCGGGACCGAGAAAGTGTTGCCGAAAAAGATCGACGCCGAGAAAGCGGAGCCGGCGCTGCTCGACGCAGAGACAGCGGCACCGAGGATGATCGACGCCGAGAAGGCTCGACTCCGAAAAAGAAGAGATTCGCCTCGGAGCCGAAAACAAAAAAAAGACAGTTTCGGTGCCAAAACAACCAGCAACCAAACCCACTACCGGCTCATATTCAGAGGAACATTCATTGTCCTCTCAAATGCGTAAACACAGGTTTGAAGAGGAGTTCCAAACTACTGATGTAGACCATACACAAAAGAGGATCTTCATCCAGAGTGGAACAGGGAAGATTAGCACTCTTCCACCAATCAGGAGAAAAACTAGACTAGAGTTCCAAACTGAACAACTAACAGCACAAGCAAAGGTGGCAAAGAAAGCAACTCCGCCACCCTCTCCTCCACCTGTAACTCAGATATCACCGGCACAAACTCCGTCACATTCGCCGGCTCACACCACCATGAGCCAAGATGACCAAGATGCTTGGGACCTATACGACGCACCAGTGTCAGACAATAGCCCAGAGTCCTACCCTACCAAGCCCTCACCACCCGAGGACAGCACAGCGTATGCGCAGGTGGTAGCTAGGGCAGCAGAATTCCACAACGTGTCTTTACACACAGAACCTGTCGAGGATGACTTCCTTTTTAACACCCTCTCCTCCACCCATAGCAACTACCAAAGTCTGCCTATGCTTCCAGGAATGTTAAGGCACGCGAAGCAAATCTTCAAAGACCCTGTCAAGAGTAGAGCGATCACTCCAAGGGTAGAGAAAAAATATAAAGCACCTCCCACAGACCCTGCTTTTATCACCTCTCAGCTGCCACCAGACTCAGTCGTGGTAGGAGCAGCTCGCAAACGAGCCAATTCACACACATCGGGCGATGCACCACCCCCGGATAAGGAAAGCCGAAAATTAGACGCAGCTGGGAAAAGAGTCGCTGTACAAGCTGCAAGCCAGTGGCGCATCGCAAACTCTCAGGCGCTACTAGCGCGTTATGACAGAGCCCATTGGGACGAGATGCAGCATCTCATCGAGCATCTACCCAAGGAATTTCAAAAGCAGGCACAACAAGTGGTTGAGGAGGGACAAAACATCTCCAATAACCAAATACGCTCCTCTATGGATGCAGCAGACACAGCTGCAAGAACAATAAACACTGCAGTAACCATCAGAAGGCACGCATGGTTACGCACATCTGGCTTTAAACCAGAAATACAGCAGGCAGTACTCAATATGCCGTTCAACGAACAACAATTGTTCGGACCAGAGGTTGACACGGTGATTGAGAAGCTGAAAAAGGACACTGACACAGCCAAGGCCATGGGCGCGCTCTACTCCCCGCAAAGCAGAGGCACTTTCGGCACCTTCCGTAAAACAGCCTTCAGAGGGGGGTTTCGGGGGCAGGCCACACAAGCCAGCACCTCACAAGCAACACCGTCTACCTACCAGGGGCAGTACCAAAGGGGAGGTTTTCGGGGCCAGTACAGAGGGGGACAATTCCCGAGAAACCGGGGAAAATTTCAAAGCCCCAAAACCCCAACAACCAAACAGTGACTTACAAGTCACTCAACCCCTCCACATAACACCAGTGGGAGGAAGACTAAGTCAGTTTTATCAATCGTGGGTGGATATAACAACAGACACTTGGGTCTTAGCAATTATCCAACATGGTTATTGCATAGAATTTCTACAGATCCCTCCAAATATCCCACCAAAAACACAAAAAATGTCAAAACAGCATTTAGACCTCCTAGAAATAGAGGTTCAAGCACTACTGCAAAAAGAAGCAATAGAACTGGTACCATGTACAGAAATAAACACAGGGGTCTATTCACTGTACTTTCTAATACCCAAGAAGGACAAAACACTGAGGCCAATCTTAGATCTCAGAATACTAAACACCTACATCAAATCAGACCACTTTCACATGGTCACGCTACAGGAGGTGTTACCACTGCTAAAGCAACAAGATTACATGACAACCTTAGATCTCAAAGACGCGTATTTCCACATACCGATACATCCTTCGCACAGGAAATACCTAAGGTTTGTATTCAAGGGAATACACTATCAATTCAAAGTCTTACCGTTCGGTATAACAACCGCACCAAGAGTATTTACCAAATGCCTAGCAGTAGTGGCCGCACACATCAGAAGGCAGCAAATACACGTATTCCTGTATCTAGACGATTGGCTAATCAAGACCAACTCGCTGACAAAGTGCTCACAACACACAGAGTATGTCATACAAACCCTCTACAAACTCGGGTTCTCCCTCAATTACACAAAATCACACATTGTGCCGTGCAAAATACAGCACTACTTAGGAGCGGTAATCAACACAACAAAAGGATTAGCCACTCCGAGTCCACAAAGGGTTCAACATTTTCACAAGGTCATACAGGCCATGTATCCAACACTAAGAATACAGGCAAAAGTGGTTTTAAAACTCCTAGGCATGATGTCCTCATGCATAGCCATTGTCCCGAACGCAAGACTGCACATGAGGCCCTTACAACAGTGCCTAGCATCACAAGGGTCACATGCACAGGGTCACCTTCTAGATCTGGTGTTGATAGACCGCCAAACATACATTTCGCTTCTACGGTGGAACAGTACAAATTTAAACAAAGGGCGGCCATTCCAAGACCCAGTGCCACAATACGTAATAACAACAGATGCTTCCATGACAGGGTGGGGAGCACACCTCGATCACCACAGCATCCAAGGACAATGGGACGTACATCAAACAAAACTGCATATAAATCACCTCGAATTACTAGCAGTATTTCTGGCGCTAAAAGCATTTCAACCGATCATAACCCACAAATACGTTCTTGTCAAAACAGACAACATGACAACAATGTATTACCTAAACAAGCAAGGGGGAACACACTCGACACAGCTATGTCTCCTAGCACACAAGATATGGCAATGGGCAATTCACAACCACATTCGCCTAATAGCACAGTTTATTCCAGGGATCCAAAATCAACTAGCAGACAATCTCTCTCGAGATCAACAGGTCCACGAATGGGAGATTCACCCCCAAATCCTAAACACTTACTTCAAAATTTGGGGTACACCGCAAATAGACCTATTTGCAACAAAAGAGAACGCAAAATGCCAAAACTTCGCATCCAGGTACCCACACACAGTCTCAAGGCAATGCCCTATGGATGAACTGGTCAGGGAAATTTGCATACGCTTTTCCCCCTCTCCCTCTCCTTCCATATCTAGTAAACAAATTGAGTCAAAACAAACTCAAACTCATATTAATAGCACCAACATGGGCAAGACAACCTTGGTACACAACACTACTAGACCTGTCAGTAGTACCACACGTCAAGTTACCCAACAGGCCAGATCTGTTAACACAACACAAACAGCAGATCAGGCATCCAAACCCAGCATCGCTCAATCTAGCAATCTGGCTCCTGAAATCGTAGAATTCTGACATTTAAACCTCACTCAAGAATGTATGGAAGTCATAAAACAAGCTAGAAGACCATCCACTAGACACTGCTATGCAAGCAAATGGAAAAGGTTTGTTTGCTACTGCCATAATAATCAAGTTCATCCATTACACGCATCCCCAAAAGATGTAGTGGGATACTTACTACACTTACAAAAGTCAAATCTAGCCTTCTCTTCCATTAAAATATACCCTTGCAGCAATATGCATACCTGCAGATTACCCATTCAACTTCACTGTTTAGAATACCCGTCATTAAAGCATTTATGGAAGGCCTAAGAAGAATAATACCACCAAGAACACCACCTGTTCCTTCATGGAACCTTAACATCGTCTTGACAAGACTCATGGGACCACCTTTTGAACCCATGCATTCTTGCGAAATACAATTCTTAACCTGGAAAGTTGCATTTCTCATTGCCATCACATCTCTAAGAAGAGTAAGTGAAATTCAGGCATTTACAATACAAGAACCTTTTATCCAAATACACAAAAATAAGGTTGTACTAAGAACCAATCCCAAATTCCTACCAAAGGTTATTTCACCGTTCCACTTAAATCAAACGGTAGAGTTACCAGTGTTCTTCCCACAGCCAGACTCAGTAGCTGAAAGGGCACTACATACATTAGATGTCAAAAAAGGAATGATGTACTACATCGACAGAACAAAGGAGGTTAGAAAAACAAAACAACTGTTTATTGCATTTCAAAAACCTCATACAGGAAACCCAATATCAAAACAAGGTATAGCCAGAGGGATAGTTAAGTGCATCCAAACCTGCTATCTTAAAGCAAAGAGACAACTGCCCATTACACCAAGGGCACACTCAACCAGAAAAAAAGGCGCTACCATGGCATTCCTAGGAAATATTCCAATGCACAAAATATGTAAGGCAGCCACATGGTCCACGCCTCACACATTTACTAAACACTACTGTGTAGACGTGCTATCCGCACAACAGGCCACAGTAGGTCAAGCTGTACTGAGAACTTTGTTTCAGACTACTTCCACTCCTACAGGCTGAGCCACCGCTTTTGGGGAGATAACTGCTTACTAGTCTATGCACAACATGTGTATCTGCAGCAACAGATGCCATCGAACTGAAAATGTCAAATGTCACTTACCCAGTGTACAGCTGTTCGTGGCATTGGTCGCTGCAGATTCACATGTGCCCACCCGCCTCCCCGGGAGCCTGTAGCCGTTGGAAGTTATCTTCAACATTTGTACATTTGTATATATATATATATTACTTAACCTTAATTTGTACATACTTATTCATTCCATTGCATGGGCACTATTACTAACACACACAACTCCTACCTCACCCTCTGCGGGGAAAACAGTCTAAGATGGAGCCGACGCCCATGCGCAATGGAAGCAAAGAGGAGGAGTCCCTCGGTCTCGTGACTCGAAAGACTTCTTCGAAAAAAAACAACTTGTAACACTCCGACCCAACACCAGATGGCGGACTATGCACAACATGTGAATCTGCAGCGACCAATGCCACGAACAGATGTACACTGGGTAAGTGACATTTTCAATCTCCGCATTTGACAGCAGACGCTTCCTGGCTTTGCCAGTGCTTCCTAAAGTCATTTGCAATTACAATTCAAAAATGCGCTAAGGCAAATCATTTACAGATTTTAACAGAATTCAAAGTTTTCAATGTAAAATGTGTAATTGATCTACAGTAAGTGTTAAAAATGTTTGCAAAGCCAGTAGGTGGCAAAGGTGCAGCCTTATTGGCTTTGCCAGTGCTTGTTAATTTAATGCTCATGTGTATTTCATTTTTGAAACAGTCCTGGTCTGATAGGCTTTTTATAGTATTAATGTCTTCATTCATAGCCTAAAATTGTTTTGAAATGAGTCCGAAATGTTTCTGCATATTAAACAGTTTTTTTCTGTAGGTGGCCTTGGAACTGGAAGCCTTGGTGGAATGGGCACAGGTGGCCTTGGACTCCCTGCAGTGAACAGTGATCCTTTTGGACAGAGGAAACTGAGCACGTCAGGACTTAACCAGCCTACCTTCCAGCAGAGTAAGATGAAACCTTCAAGATTACCTTGTCAGTGTTCATGTTGTTGTGCGAGAGCCTTTTTGATGTAGAACATTGGGACTAATAATTAGATCAGGCACTTGCTCTTTTGTGTTCTGTCACTACACCTCAGAACCATTCCAGTGTTGTCTGCAGCTCTTGACTTGAGACTTGCCTCACATTTGCCTATTTACCTGTTACTGATGATTTTCCTTCACTATATGGAGCAAAATTACTTGCACTAAAAATGTTGTATTTTCAAAACATTTTGCATTGTTTTGCCATCTTGTGGTTACCTTTCAATGTAATCCTAACTGTAGTATTTTTACTGTTAATTTATACAAACTCTCACCGAGTCCCTATATCTGATCTCCTTTTTAAATTCTTTCTCCCTCAAAGCACTTAAAAGAGCTTCAAGGTGCAAAACCATTGTTATAGTTGAGTTACTGATTTCTTCAGTAGTCTACATCTCCAAGCTTTGCACACTCTGGATTGTTTATTGTAGGAAAATGGCTCCTTGTTCCAGATACAACCCCCCCCCCCCCCCCCCCCCCCCAACACTTTTTGACAGATATTGTTGCTGACGTGACCGAGAAGTGTGCTGAGACCCTGCTAACCAGGCCCCAGCACCAGTGTTCTTTCACTTTTCCATTGTTTCCACAATTGGCGCAATGAACTGGCACACAGAAGTCCCTTGTAAATGGTACCAGTGGTACCAAGGGCCCTCTGACCAGGGAAGGTCCCTGAGGGCTTCTGCATGTGTTGAGCCACCCTAAGGGACCCCTCACCTAACACATGCACACTGCCATTGCAGATTGTGTGTGTTGGTTGGGGGGAGGGGCAAAATTGACATGGCATCCCCCTCAGGATGCCATGCACACAAAATACTGCCTGTGGCATAGGTAAGTCCCCCCCCCCCCCCCCCCCCTAGCAGACCTTACAGCCCTAAGCAGGGTGCACCATACCACAGGTGAGGGCATAGCTGCATGTGCAATATGCCCCTACAGTGCCTACGTACATTCATAGACATTGTAAATACAGAGTGGCCATATTATCTGTATGGCCTGGGAGTTTGTCAAAAATAACTCCACCGCTCCAAAATGGCTACACTGAATACTGGGAAGTTTGGTATCAAACTTCTCAGAATAATAAACCCACACTGATGCCAGTGCTGGATTTATAAAAGCAAATGCACACAGAGGGCATCTTAGAGATGCCCCCTGTATTTTACCCAATCCTTCAGTGCAGGACTGACTGGTCTGTGCCAGCCTGCCACTGAGACAAGTTTCTGACGCCATGGGGTTGAGAGCCTTTGTGCTCTCTGAGGCCAGAAAAAGTCTGCACTGGGTGGAGGTGCTTAACACCTCCCCCTGCAGGAACTGTAACACCTAGCAGTGAGCCTCAAAGGCTTCGGCTTCGTGTTACAATGGCATAGGGCACTCCAGCTAGTGGAGATGGTCGTACCCTGGACGCAGCCCCCACTTTTGGCAGCAAGTCCAGAGGAGGTAATGAGAAAAACAAGGAGTCACTCACCAGTCAGGACAGTCCGTAGGGTGTCCTGTGGTGACCCCTGCCTTAAGAAATCCTCCATTTTGGTTTTGGAGGATTCCCCCAATAGGATTAGGGATGTGCTCCCCTCCCCTCAGGGAGGAGGCACAAAGAGGGTGTAGCCACCCTCCAGGACAGTAGCCATTGGCTACTGCCCCCTGAGCTAAACACCCTCCTAAATTCAGTTTTTAGGGGTGACCCTGAACCCAGGAAATCAGGTTCCT
Source organism: Pleurodeles waltl (assembly GCF_031143425.1). Taxonomy (NCBI): domain Eukaryota; kingdom Metazoa; phylum Chordata; class Amphibia; order Caudata; family Salamandridae; genus Pleurodeles; species Pleurodeles waltl. The sequence continues at coordinate 523,858,367 of NC_090451.1, read as the reverse complement.
GGAACCTGAAGAAAGGACTACTGACTTGAAAGCCCTGCAGAGATGACGGAGACAGCAACTGACTTGGCCACAGCCCTTCTGGCCTGTCTCCAGACTCAAAGAACCTGCACAGCGAGGCATCCAGCGTGACCAGCGACCTCTGAGGACTCAGAGGACTGACCGGCACCTAAAGGACCAAGAACCTCCTGACGACACCGGCTCTGTCCCAAAACAACAACAAAGAAAGCCACTTTAAAGAGACTCCAACTTCCCGCCAGAAGCGTGAGTTTTCATACTCTGCACTGACGCCTCTGGACAACCAATACCGAAGAGAGGACTCCCAGGTGTCTCCGTTGACATCTGAGTTGGCCTCACTGCTCCCCCACAGCGACGCCTGCAGAGAGGATCCAGAGGGTCCCCCTGACAGCGACTGCCTGGTGACAAAGGACCCCGACGCCTGGACCAAGGACCCCACCCCCTCTCCCCGAGGCCGCAGGTTCTTACCTGCTAGCAGACTGGAACCGGAACACCCACGTTCTCCATAGGCTCCTGTTATTTGTGCCCTCCTTTGACCCCTGCACCTGACTGCCCCTGTATTGCTGGTTCTGAGGGTTTGGGGTTGCCTTGAACCCCCAACAGTGGGCTGCCTATCCCCAGGAGACTGAACTTGTAAGTGCTTTACTTACCTGATAATCTAACCAATACTTAACCCCCCAAGAACTGTTTATTTTTGCACTGTCCACTTTTAAAATAGCTTCTTGCCATTTTTACCAAAACTGTGTAGTACTGTTTTATATCAAAGTTCTATACTTACCAGTGTGAAGTACCCTACAATTTATGTACTTAACTAAAATTTGAATCTTGTGGTTCTAAAATAAATCAAGAAAAGAATAATTTTCTATATAAAAACCTATTGGCCTGGAGTTGTCGTGTGTGTGTTCTCATTTATTGCCTGCGTGTGTACAACAAATGCTTAACACTCCTCTCTGATAAGCCTACTGCTCAACCACACTACCACAAAATAGAGCATTAGTATACTCTAATTTTGCCACTATCAACCTCCAAGGGGATCCCTTGGACTCTGTGCACACTATCCCTCACTTTGATATAGTATATACAGAGCCAATTTCCTCCATCTTCCGAGTTAGATGAGGAGGGAGGACCCCCATCCTCCTCATCTATTAACATCTTCCCTGTCTGAGTGGAGTTTTTCATCCTCAGCAGGGTGGTCCCTGGTTTACTCTCCGAAGAGCTCCTGGAGCTTGACCTTGGTAGGGTTGGAACCTGTTTTAATCTTTCAGCTTACAGAGGGATCTTAACTCTGCAATCACCAGATGGAGGTAAGGGGTGAGGTTGAGTTCCATCACCATTTCCTCGGAGATGATCATTGTATTACTAAGTCTGGATTTCTTTTTTAGAAACTAAAAACTAATTCTAGTAACTAAATCCTAACTTAAAAATAACTGTTTAATCTAAAAAGAAATGCTAAGGAGACTTAACCAAGGTCCTAGCAGGACTTTAAAAAATAAAAAAATTAAAAACAAAATGCCAAAATCAAAATTCTGTTTTCTAAAGGGAATTTTTGAACGCAGTCGTGTGATCAGGTATTGGCTGAGTAGTCCAGCAAATGCAAAGTCGTAGACCCCACCACTCATCCACCAATGTAGTAACCTGCCTCTGTATATACTATATCAAAATAAGATAGTGTGCACCGAGTCCAGGGGTTCCCCAGAGGCATAACAGAGGCTAAAGTAGATAATACTATTGCTCTCTTGTGCTAGTGTGGCTGAGCAGTTAGGCTTATCAGAGGGTAGTGCGAAGTATTTGTTGCACACACACAAACAATAGAAGAAGCATACACTCAATGACTTAACTCCAGACCTATGGTTTTTATATAGCAAAAATATTTTTTTAAATTAATTTTTAGAACCACAAAATTCAAGTTGCAGGTAAGTACTTCAATAGATTCGTATTTCACACATGTATCGACAGTACTTTGTTTGAAATCGTTAAGTTATACCGTTTTTGAAATATTGGCAATTATCTGTTTTAAAAATGGACACTGCGGTTTTTAGAAACTGTTCCTGTGGGGAAGAAAAGTTAGTTTGTTTTACAGGTAAGTACAACACTTACAGTTCCAGTCTAGGGTATTAGGAAGTCCACAGTTTGGGGTTCAGCCTTAGGTCTGCAATGCCTGCTAGAGGGATGATTTGCCCATTCCACAGGCAGTGGTTTGTGGGTATGGCACCCTGAGAGGGGTACCATGTTGACTTTGTTCTTCTCCCCACCAGCACTCAAGCTGCAATGGCACTGTGCATGTGTTTGGTGAGGGGTCCCTTAGGGTGGCATAATACATGCTGCAGCCTTTCGAGACATTCCCTGGCCACAGAGCCCTTGTTACCACTGGTACATTTTACATAGGGACTTAACTGTGTGTCAGAGTTGTGCCAATTGTGGAAACAAAGGTACAGTCTTTGGCAAAGAACACTGGTGCTGGGGCCTAGTTAGAAGGATCCCAGCACATTTTCAATCTAAGTTGACAACAACAGTAGGCAAAAAGTGTGTGTGTGTGTGTTTTGGGGGGTGGGGGGAGGTGCGGTAATCGTCATCAGTGGCACCTTCCTACAATTCCCCTAAGGGTTTGTCCCCAAATATGAAAATACTCATACTACCAAGTGGTTCACACCCTTTGAAAGGGCCTGTGTATCCAGAAAGGTAGAAAGGTTAACAAAAGAACTGGTGTGCTCTCCTTTGGAAACTATTCCCAGGAAAGTGGCAGGATAGATAAGGCCCCCCCCCCCAAAAAAAAACTCTCCCGCCCCACCCCCTAGGGACAGGGAAATAAAGAAAACCGATGCGTCTTATACACCCCCCAACCCCCCCCCCCCCCTTCCTTCCCCCCCCCCCCCACACAAAAAAAAAAACATAACTACACAGAAGGGTAGGTCCCAGATTCTGGGTGGGTACAAAAGAAAAAATTGGCATCCCAGAAAGGCATGGTGCCATACCTGCAAAACCAATTCACACCAAACTGGAGATCTTACGTGCCCCAACAAAAAGAATGGCTCTAGTGCACTTGCAAGTAAATGCAGTGGCTAATCTCCAGATGGGATTTCAAGTAGGTCCTGACCATTTCAGTAAGCCTGCTTAGTCAACTTTAGTCTGAGGGTGGGGTAGATATATCTGCCCTGGCTGTCTGGCCAAGTCATCTGGAAGATGCAGGCAACAGTGTCATTAATGGGATCAATGTTGAAGCACTGACACTGGTGCCATTGTCACCATGACTGAGCAACTGGTGTCCTCCGAACAGTATCTGACTGGTGAGATATACACAATCCTCAACACTGATAATCAGCCTAAGGTGCATCCCATGGTGATGGTATTCTTAGAATGGGGAGGGGTTGCTGGCCAGACGAAGGTGGTGGTGTCTCCTGCAATGTCGGCTACTAAATGATCTGGAGTCCTCAGCATGGGCTGAGGTTGACAGAAAGGCCCATGCAGACATGCTGGGTATCCCTGAATGGCTATATGTGAAAATAAGAGTACAAAGTAAGGCCCAGGGCCAAAGAGTAGCGGTGGAGTCTGGAATAATGTCCCAAGCTACCAGAAGATAAGACAAAAGTTTTTTGAAGACTGCTCCAATGATTCCTCAGAATAGGTCCCTCCTCATGGAGAAGACCTATCAGCCCCAGAGGGAACTGAGCCTCAGGAGCTTGGGCATTACATGGGAAAACTCTTAGGCAGAGGGAACCCTTTTAGGACAATCTGTGACAGGGACAGAAGACCTGTCCCACTCTTGGAGGCGTGAGGCAGCAAGTTGCTGATCAGGTAATGGGATAAATCAGTGGCTTCCACAGGACCTATTGGGAGGAGGGACTCCTATTCACTGATAACCAAGTTATGGTGCCACTAGGAGAGTGGTAGTGCATCAATAGTTTAGAGTTTCTCCTCACTGTGACCCATGATGGCCTCCTAGCTGGACACCTTGGCCAGGCAAAAACGTGGACTAGGTTGGTAAACCAGTTCTACTGGCCAGGTATGTCCCAGTTGGTGAAGGGTTTTTGTTACTCATGTGCCACTTGTCAAGCTAGTGGCAAGTCACATGGCCATGCAAAGGCCCTCTTAATTCCACTTCCTGTAGTTGGGGTTCCCTTTGAAAGGGTAGGGACTGATAGTCACCCCTCTTGACCCTCAGAGCTTCAGGAAACAGATGTATACTGGTTGTAGTGGATCCTGCAACCAGGTTTCCTGAAGAAATTCCCCTGAGCTGCCCCTGCAGTAGCTAGGGCCCTCATTGGTGTATTTCTGAAAGTGGGCTTTTTAAGGGAGGTGGTGTCAGAGGTATCAACCTCTTGTCTTGCTACCTAAAGCACTTGTGAGCGGAGTCTCGTGTGACCTATAAGTTCACTATCCCATATCCCCAGTGCAGTGGTCTTGTTGAGAGATTCAACAAGACATTAGAAGCAGCGAGTGAACCTCTCCCTGATTTCTTCTCCAGCAGCCTAAAAGTTCTCAGTTGAGGGAGTGGTCTTTAGAAACACCCTCACTGGCCAACAGCGTGACTAAGCAAGTCTTGCAGCAGTATGCTTTGCACTTCTCGATAACCCCTGGTCAGACTACCTGGTGCACACATGACGTGGACACTGGGGACAGTTTAGCTATAGGAAAGTACCCTCTTTCTTGACATGGTTACCCCCATTTTCTGCCTGTTGTCAGTGTGTTTGACTGTGTTCACTGGGATCCTGCTAACCAGGACCCCAGTGATTATTCTCGCTCCCGGCTAACCTGGTAACTTGCACCATTGTCACTCCACCTTTGGCTTATGGGTACCCCCCATGTAAGTCCCTAGTATATGGTTCAGAAGTACTCAGGGCATTCGGTT